>NC_082660.1:62108744-62411774 GCF_028023285.1 Balaenoptera ricei | reverse complement strand
GTTGAGCAGCTTTTCATGTGCTTCTTGGCCATCTGTATGTCTTCTTTGGAGAAATGTCTATTTAGGTCTTCTGCCCATTTTTGGATTGGGTTGTTTGTTTTTTTAATATTGAGCTGCATGAGCTGTTTATATATTCTGGAGATTAATCCTTTGTCCAATGATTCGTTTGCAAATATTTTCTCCCATTCTGAGGGTTGTCTTTTCATCTTGTTTATGATTTCCTTTGCTGTGCAAAAGCTTTTAAATTTCATTAGGTCCCATTTGTTTATTTTTGTGTTTATTTCCATTACTCTAGGAGGTGGATCAAAAAAGATCTTGCTGTGGTTTATGTCAGAGTGTTCTTCCTATGTTTTCCTCTAAGAGTTTTATAGTGCCTGGTCTTACATTTAAGTCTCTAATCCATTTTGACTTTACTTTTGTGTATGATGTTAGGGAGTGTTCTAATTTCATTCTTTTACATGTAGCTGTCCAGTTTTCCCAGCACCGCTTATTGAAGAGACTGGCTTTTCTCCATTGTATATCCTTGCCTCCTTTGCCATAGATTAGTTGACCATAGGTGCGTGGGTTTATCTCTGGGCTTTCTATCCTGTTCCATTGATCTATATTCCTGTTTTTGTGCCAGTACCATATTGTCTTGATTACTGTAGTTTTGTAGTATGATCTGAAGTCAGGGAGTCTGATTCCTCCAGCTCCGTTTTTTCCCCTCAAGACTGCTTTGGCTATTTGGGGTTTTTTGTGTTTCCATACAAACTTTAAGATTTTTTGTTCTAGTTCTGTAAAAAATGCCATTGGTAATTTGATAGGGATTGCATTGAATCTGTAGATTGCTTTGGGTAGTATAGTCATTTTCACAATATTGATTCTTCCAATACAGGAACATGGTATATCTCTCCATCTGTTTGTAACATCTTGAATTTCTTTCATCAGTGTCTTATAGTTTTCTGCATACAGGTCTTTTGTCTCCCTAGATAGGTTTATTCCTAGGTATTTTATTTTTTCTATTGCAATGGTAAATGGGAGTGTTTCCTTAATTTCTCTTTCAGATTTTTTATCATTAGTGTATAGGAATGCAAGAGATTTCTGTGCATTAATTTTGTATCCTGCAACTTTATCAAATTCATTGATTACCTCTAGTAGTTTTCTGGTGGCATCTTTAGGATTCTCTATGTATAGTATCATATCATCTGCAAACAGCAACAGTTTTACTTCTTCTTTTACAATTTGTATTCCTTTTATTTCTTTCTCTTCTCTGATTGCCGTGGCTAGGACTTCCAAAACTATGTTGAATAATAGTGGTGAGAGTGGACGTCCTTGCCTTATTCCTGATCTTAGAGGAAATGCTTTCAGTTTTTCACCATTGAGAATGATGTTTGCTGTGGGTTTGTCATATATGGCCTTTATTATGTTGAGGTAGGTTCCCTCTATGCCCGCTTTCTGGAGAGTTTTTAATCATAAATGGGTGTTGAATTTTGTCAAAAGCTTTTTCGGCATCTATTGAGATGATCATATGGTTTTTATTCTTCAATTTGTTAATACAATGTATCACCGTGTTTGCATATATTGAAGAATCCTTGTATCTCTGAGATAAATCCCACTTGATCATGGTGTATGATCCTTTTAATGTGTTGTTGGTTTCTGTTTGCTAGTCTTTTGTTGAGGATTTTTGCATCTATATTCATCAGGGATATTGGTCTGTAATTTTCTTTTTTTGTAGTATCTTTGTCTGGTTTTGGTATCAGGGTGATGGTGGCCTCATAGAATGAGTTTGGGAGTCTTCCTTCCTCTGCAATTTTTTGGAAGAGTTTGAGAAGGATGGGTGTTAGCTCTTCTCTAAACGTTTGACAAAATTCACCTGTGAAGCCATCTGGTCCTGGGCTTTTGTTTGTTGGAAGATTTTTAATCACAGTTTCAATTTCAGTGCTTGTGATTGGTCTGTTCATATTTTCTATTTCTTCCTGGTTCAGTCTTGGAAGGTTATACCTTTCTAAGAATTTGTCCATTTCTTTCAGGTTGTCCATTTTATGGGCATAGAGTTGCTTGTAGTAGTCTCTTAGGATGCTTTGTATTTCTGCGGTGTCTGTTTTAACTTGTCCTTTTTCATTTCTAATTTTATTAAAACAGTAATTCTTGTAAAGTTGTTTAAGTGATTTCTGAGGAAAAAGAACACATTTATTTATAGACTTAACTTGTATTAAACCAGATTATTCATGATGGGCTTAGGGGTTGGGGGTTGAAGAAGGTTTTTCTTTTTAAATATTGACTTTTAAAATGTAAAATTAGGAAATGTTTTCTAAATGAGGACTCCCCGTCCTTTTTCTCTCTGAGGAGTTGAGGTAATACAGATTCAAAGTGAATGGCATAGCAGGAAAAAAGTAGTCAACTACAGAAACTCTCAAAAGGAATTAAAAGGCCAAAGTTCCTTATTCTGAAACAAAACAAAACAAAACAGAAGAAAACAAAAAACCTCCTAGAAAATAGCATGAAAAAAATCTACCTGACCCTGGGTTTGGCAGTGGATTTTCAGGTAGAGCTCCCAAAGCACAATCCATGAAAGAAAAAAATTGTTAAACCTGGACTTCATTAAAATTAAAAACTTCTGTTCTGAGAAAGACACTGTTAAGTTAATCAAAACACAAACCACAGACTGGGAGAGAGTATTTGCAAAGCACATATCTGGTAAAGGACTGGTATCCAGTATATAAAAAGAACACTTAAAGCTCAACAATTAGAAAACAAATAATCCAATTAAGAAATGGGCAAAAGATTGAAACAGACACCTCACCAAAGAAGATATATAGATTACAAATAAGCATATGATGCTCAACATCATATGTCATTAGGGAAATGCAAATTAAGCATGAGCTAGCACTGCACACCTACTAGAATCGCTAAAATCTGAAATACTGACAATACTAACTGCAGGCAAGGATGCAGGGCAACAGGAACTCTCATTCATTGCGAGTGGGAATGCAAAATAGTATAGGCACATTGAAAGAAAGTTTGGCAGTTTCTTACAAAGCTAAGAATAGTCTTACCACACAACCCAGTAATCACACTCCTAGGTTTGCCCAAATTTGTTGAAAACTTATATTCAAACAAAAACCTGCACATGAATGTTTATAGCAGCTTTATTCATGATTGCCAAAAATGGGAAGCAATTAAAATATCATTCAATAGGTGAATGGATAAACAAACTGTGGTCCATCATACAATGGAATATTATTCAGCAATCAAAAGAAATAAGCTATCAAACCACACAAAGACATGGAGGAACTTTAAATGCATATTGCTAAGTGAAAGAGGCCAGTCTGAAAAGGCTACATACTGCATGATTCCAACTGTGTGACATTCTGGAAAAGGCAAAACTGTGGACACAGTAAAAAGATAAGTGGTTGCAAAGGGTTGGGGGAGAGAGAGTATATGGGGACTATTTCTGCTCTATTTTCCTATAAACCTAAAACTTCTCTAAAACATAGTCTATTAACTACGAAAATAAATTTATAAAACATCCACCAGTTTAAAAGCAACACTGAACTGCATATAGTTCAACATAGACCTCAAAGCCCTGGCTCTGTATCCACTATGCCCCCTCCCCACCCTCTTCCATACACCTCTTGCCTCTGTACCTTCCTTCATGCCATACCCTCTGCCTGAAGTGCCCGTCTTCAGTCCATCTTTTTCTCAGTGCCTACTCATTCTTTAAGACTCAGCTCAGGCCACAATTCCTTTGTGTTCCCCTAATAAACTATTGCACCTATCAAATTATAATTTTCTGATTATGTGATTGTTCAATTTACTAAATTTTTAAATCCTTGATGGCAAGGGCTATGCCTTATTCATCTCTGTATCTCCAGCACCTAAAGCATATCTTTTATAGTAAGTGCTCAGTACAATGTTTGTTGAATGAATAAATGAACGACTGAAGGAAGTGGACAAAGATTCTTCTGACTCCAAGTTCATTGTACTTTCTACTGAATCATAGTCATGCTAAGAATACCAATAACAGCATCAAAAATTGCCAGTCAATTTACAGAGTTGTCTTGCAGACTAAATAAGTGAAAGTGATGTGCTCATAGTAGGTACTCAATAAACGTTAATTTAATTTCATTTGTTCTTTGGTTATATAGGTAGTAGGCTCCCCACTTTCATGCTTCCCTCCCTTTATATAGAGAGCTACATCAGAAAACTGGACATGGCCAAGATTTCTTCAGTGATAAGCAATAAGGAGGAAAGTAAGGACAATGGCTGGCAGATGAGGATTGGAAATTTTTATTAAGAAAAAAAAAAAAAGAAAAACAACCTTCAACATATTCTGTATCTTCAAATCTTATAACCTTCATAGTTTACTTCATGTTCTATCTCACACCATAAGAATTGTAAACAGACAGAATGCACAAATACATGTGGCAAGTTCAATACATTTGAAGAAGATGGAAGCCATTAGCTTCAAAGAAGAGTGAGAATTTTGAATGAGCACCACATGGAATGCCCGTGTTCAGAGCCCAGATTACAGTTCCAACATCTGCTCTAAGCATGACAAAAAGGCAAGAAAAGGTAGGGCTGTGCAAGTTGATTCCCACCCCACCCCATCACATCCCAATCTCTAAAGTATTTCCGATGTGAGAAGGCTTGCATTCTTCATCCAAGGATTTCCTCTCTAGCCTTTGCAGCAGGGACTCATGCTTGAGGCCTCAGGCTCCACAAAGCAATTGACTCCATGAGTTAAGTTATGATCAGCTGTGAAACTTTTCTGGCTCAGTTCTGGTTTGGTTTGGGAAAGACTCAAAAATATTGTCAAGAATATCAAAATATTACTGTGATTCAGGCAACACTAAAACAGTCACACTAACTGCTGACATTTTAGACGCCTAATGGTCTCTCAAAGTTCCATGAAGTATAGATTCCTTCATGTCACCAGAGATGTTCCCAAAGTGACAAACGTATGTTTTTGCT
Organism: Balaenoptera ricei; assembly: GCF_028023285.1. NCBI lineage: Eukaryota > Metazoa > Chordata > Mammalia > Artiodactyla > Balaenopteridae > Balaenoptera > Balaenoptera ricei. The sequence continues at coordinate 62,406,821 of NC_082660.1, read as the reverse complement.
GAAGAAATATTTTGCGACATCAAGTCTTTGGTCACTTTCGCGGTTAGGATGAAAACGCCAGGCCTAAGAGCAGCAGTCTGTGAGGAGGATTGTAAAGATGAATGGAATGGACTGTGTCGTCTAGTGCAGTGTTTTTACACTACGTTCCAGACAGTACCAGGGTCCTGTGTGATATTAACAGATGTCCTCAGGAAAAGGATGCTTTGATCAAAAAGAGTTTGGGAAAAAATAGGGTTAAGGAAAAATAAACAGATTTCTTCACTGAAGACTTCTCAAATCTTTTAATACACGAACGAGAAATGTGACTCTCCAGAGTGGAATATGAAATGCAGCATTTTCCAAACCTATTTGGCCAGAGAACGTTTTTCGAAAAAGACCTATCTATCTCTTGTTGAATTAATGTTCTGGATTATACTGTTCGGTAAATACTAAGATTGTGGAAAGAGCTTGAGCTTTGTTATTCTTTCAGAACTGGGCTGGAATTCTAGTTCTAACATTCAATACCTGTGCGATCTTGGGCAAGTTACTTCAATTCTTTGAATTTTTTCATTTATGAAAATTGGGACAATAATATCTACCTCAAAAGAAATGTCAGCAGGATTAAGTGAGATAATGCACAGTACTTAGCACAATGCCTGGAACGTATAGGTACTCAAGAAATAGCAGCTATAATCATCACATTCATTTCTCATCATCATTATTATCAAGACACATCTGTGCCTGACAGGCGTGCCAAAACAGCTTCAAAATAGGTCGGGCCTGAGGACACAAATGGCTATATTTCTGATTGCTTTGGGAACTGAGTGTAAGAAGAGAACTGGACTAGTTGCCTGGAGATATAGCTCTATGACTTATTTGCTGTCTGACATTGGGCAAAGCACTTCACCTGTCTGCATTTCTCTCTCCTTCTGCCAAATATAGGTATGGACTAGGAGACCTCTTACTCTAAAATCCTGTGAACCTCAGCTCTAAAATGCTGTATAAGAGATTTATAAATTTATTGTTGAAGAAATCTGTGATACAGGTTAAATCCAATTATAAAGTACGGTCCTGTATAACAAAGCTATTTTTATGATCCAGCAGATGGCTGGCAGAAACAGTGCTTTGCCAATCTGGTTACAATGAACTCTGTATAGTGAATAATTCTAACAATTGCTTTCTCTGATCCTTGACCCCATAATCGTCACGCTCTAACATTGCTCTAATCAACTAAAGAACTTGATTATGTGTTGTTTTCTTTGTAGACACAGAGAGGGGAGCTGAGTTAAGCTAAGCTATAGAATTTCTAGCTGAGACGTTTATGTCCGATTTCATTATTTTAGAGCCGAGGAAACAGGACAGGAGAGGTTAAGTAACTTGTCAGGGGTCACACAGCCAGTAAGTAGCAGAGCTTTGAATGGGTGTTTGGACTAAATGATTCATCATCTAAGAACTTAGACATATTACTGCAAACTCTCATTCAGACCATATATAAAAATGTTAAATGAAACCAGAAATGGCTATTATAGAAACTCTACTGTTTATGCTTCCCAACCAAGTAAGATGTGTGTTTGTCATTACCCTTTATCCCTGCATTCAAGCCCTCTTCATAGGATGGTCCCTCTAATTGCACAGTGCATGGTGACACAACTTAAAGCATGATAACCTTTGCTGCAGAGCTTCAATTAAAGGTTTTTTTAATGTCCAAATGCATTACACCCTTAGTTCCCTTTAGATACACGCACAATTCCTTCCACAAAGGCCGCTATTACTCAAGTATGTCTTTTTCATTTTGAAACCACGTGGCTTTAAAAAAAAATTTAAACTAGGTTAACAGAGAAATCTTACTATGAATAGCAAAGGTTAGCCTTCAGGCTCTTGCTTTTCTCTACTTATATACTCTCTCATGAGTATATTTATTTTCAGGGCTTCAACACTTATGGAGAATCATACTTCCTAAATCACAGCCCATGTCTTCAACTACCATTGTGACATTGCCCCTTGAACACATTCCTGTTTCTTGGAACTCACATGCTTCAGATTGAACTCATCTTCTAAGTTAGTGGTTCTCAAATCTGGCTGTACATTGAAATCACCTGGGAAACTTAAAAAACTCTCAATGCCTGGACCCCACCCCTAGAGATTCTGATGCAACTGGTTTGGAGCTGGACATGGACATGAGAATTTTTAAAAGTGCCTGGGGTGATTCTAATGTGTGGCCAAGCTTGAGAACCAGTGCTCTAGGTAAAGCCCTGAGTGCCACTTCCTTCATTTCTGTTAACGGTAGCACCATTCTCCTCTTCACTTGGGCTTGAAATCTGGGGCATTCAACCTTCAGCTCTGGGGATAAATGAGATAGAAAGAAAATCAAATTTTTGAAAGTGTGAGGTGCTAAGAAAATGCAAGAAATTGTTGTATGCAGTATGCACATGAATCATATGGATTGCGTTAGCAGTTGAGATGTGTTAATTCATTAAATGTGTTAAAGGTTACACTGACAATTTATCATCCTAACCTTTTTGTTGGGCAAAGCAGAGGAATGAGAGAGAATCTGATCTGGGGGCATGACATAAATCATCAGAGCTACCCTATCCTCCTGTGGGCAGGTCAACCCCATCAATGGGCCCAGATGGCTGGTGCCATGTGCTATCCCCAGAAGTAATTTTGTCAGCCTTGCTAAGGGTGGGCGGGTGGTCCTCTGGTCCCCTTTCACTGGGGAGGAGTGCAGCCATGACAGCTGAACAGCCAAACCACACATAGCAGTTACATTGAGAACCACACATATGCAACATGGCTCTTGACTGGGTCCCAGAATAGTCCGAGATGGCTAGATGCTGTCCTGCTGTGCATATAGTGTCCCTTTAATCAGAGACAAGGCTCAACCTGAGTCACATTGGATTCTTCTTATAACAGGACAAACTGGGAACTTCCAATGCTCAGTTTGTGTGCACTCTCTGGTCATTTACATTAGTACCTGCCCTAGGATGGAAGTGCTGCTCAATACTTTAATTTAGGAAGAGCCAATTCAATTTTATTTTTTTCCCAAAAAGGGTATACCTATCTGGCTTCACCTGAGGTTATCCTTCAACATGGAAAATGTGAGCTTGCTTTTCTATTTTCAGTATTGCCACCCCAATTGTGCATGCCATGTTCTACACATTGTATTCTGCAGAACTTTATTCCAGGAAATACATTTTCCTTTGCAGGGATATTGGATACATTATTGTAAGCCACAGAATTGCATTCAAGCCCCAGCTCCACCACTTACTAAGTGCTGTAATGACACAGAGAAAGTTGCTTCATCTCTCTGAGTGCACCCTCATTTGTAAAATGGGGATACTACTACTTACCTTAGAGAGTTTTAAGGATTATAAAAGATAACATAAATAACATGTACAAGATATTCTTTAGGCACACAATAAATATAAGTTCGTTGCAAAATTTCATAAGCATATAAATTTAATTCATCCCCAAACCAAGCAAACAGAAAGCTCAAATAACCAAGACTTTAATCTAAAAAAATTAGTGTTCAGAGTGAAAATCCTAAGGCACAGCAACATTCTGAAATGGTCTTGAAGGATTTACCTTCCTGTAGAAAGTTCTTTTCTTTTCAGTTAATTCTTTCAATTATATTCAACTCATAAATGTTGTTTGAACACAAGATGTTTAACACTATATTTGTGCTACATGAAACAGACAATATAAGACCTGGCCACCTTGGTGATCTCTCTTATTTGTCTTATCTTTTTGATCAACTATCTTGGGTTTTCTAGCTATAGAATCATATCTGTAAAAATAATGATAGGTTGTATAATTGCTCAATAGTTAACAGTTCTTTTTTTCCCCTTTTTAAAAAATTATTAGCATCTTTAATTATTATTTATTTATTTATTTATTTATTTATTGGCTGTGTTGGGTCTTCGTTTCTGCACGAGGGCTTCCTCTAGTTGCGGCAAGCGGGGGCCACTCTTCATCGCGGTGCGCGGGCTTCTCACCATCGTGGCCTCTCTTGTTGCGGAGAACAGGCTCCAGACGCGCAGGCTCAGTATTTGTGGTTCAAGGGCCCAGTTGCTCCGCGGCATGCAGGATCCTCCCAGACCAGAGCTCGAACCTGTGTCCCCTGCATTAGCAGGCAGATTCTCAACCACTGCGCCATCAGGGAAGCCCAACACTTCTTATTTCAGTTTCTTGCCTCATTGCATTGGCTACCACTTCAAGAGTAATGTTGAAGGGAATTCCCTGGCGGTCCAGTGGTTAGGATTCCATGCTTCTACTGCAGGGGGCCCGGGTTCAATCCGTAGTTGGGGAACTAAGATCCCAAAGCTGTGTGGTGTGGCCAAATACATAAATTAATTAATTTAAAAAAAAGAATTAAAAAAAAGACTAATGTTGAACATCAGCAGCTATAATGAGCATCTTTGATTTGATTTGATTTTGGCAGGAAAGTCTCTAATATATTTACCAGTAAGTACTATGCTATTTCTTATAAAGCACAAGAAATTCTTTATCGTATTAAATAATACCCTTTTATTTTATTTTATTCCTAGTTTACTAAGGATTATCAGAAAATGGTGTTAAATTTTTATCAAATCTATCTGAACTGATCATATAACATATCCTTTGAGCCAATGATGTAAGGTGATATTAAGAGATTTCCTATTATTGAACCATCTTTTCTTTCCTAAGACAAACCCTACTTGGTCATGACATGTTATACTTTAACTATTTTGCAGGGTTTGATTTGGTAGTAGTTTATTTAGGATTTTTTATGTGAGACATCTTTAGTTTTCTTTTTGGTGCTGCTTTTTGGAAGGGTTTGTTATCAAGGTTATACCAATTTCATTAACTGTATTGAGAAGTATTCCTTCTCTTTGCTTACTTTGCAGGTTTATAGAGCAAGGGAAGTATCAGTTCTATAATATCTTGATTTGGGCCTAATTCCTTTTTTTCCCTAGGATGTCATTGGGTGGTTTTTCTCCGTGGTGGAAAAAAATGTACAATAGCTTTCATTTAAAACATTTACAGCTACTCCTGGTTTGTAGCACTTCCTGGAGGGACAACTGATATATAGTCTCAGTTTTTTGGTAACAGTTTACCCTACCACACTAACTTAGGAAAAAGTCCATTGATCTCTTCTTACCTGTTTTCTGTGTATTTTCATTTCAGGTACCAATGTCATTGCCTCTAGAGGGAAGGATGAGAGCTATGTGGAAGGAGGAAGGAGATGGATGGGCTCAAGGAGCATGAGTAATGAAGTCTGGGAGGTTTTCTCTGGGAAGGTTTTCTTTATGGTAGAGATGAGCTTAAATTGATCTTTGGAGGAGGGCTAGTTGCCAGCAAATACGACTAATGTAGGATTTGGAGAAATAAATTTAATTTCAGTATGTATCACCATCAATTCATATTTACAGAATTACTGGCATGCCTTCACTTTTTAACGCACAACTGTAACTGAAACACACTTTTTTTTTTGAAAGGATTCTATTCTTTTTTTTTTTAAACATCTTTATTGGAGTATAATTGCTTTACAAGGGTGTGTTACTTTCTGCTTTATAGCAAAGTAAATCATTTATACATATACATATGTCCCCATATCTCTCACCTCTTGCATCTCCCTCCCTCCCACCCTCCCTATCCCACCCTGTGAGGTGGTCACAAAGCACCGAGCTGATCTCCCTGTGCTATGCGGCTGCTTCCCACTAGCTATCTATTTTACGTTTGGTAGTGTATATATGTCCATGCCACTCTCACTTTGTCCCAGCTTACCCTTCCCCCTCCCCATATCCTCAAGTCCATTCTCTAGAAGGTCTGCGTCTTTATTCCCGTCTTGCCCCTAAGTTCTTCACAACCATTATTTTTCTTTTTTTTAGATTCCATATATATGTGTCAGCATATGGTATTTGTTTTCCTCTTTCTGACTTACTTCACTCTATATGACAGACTCTAGGTCGATCCACCTCACAACAAATAACCCAATTTCGTTTCCTTTTATGGCTGAGTAATATTCCATTGTATATATGTGCCACATCTTCTTTATCCATTCATCTGTTGATCGACATTTAGGTTGCTTCCATGTCCTGGCAATTGTAAATAGAGCTGCAATGAACATTTTGGCAAATGATTCTTTTTGAATTATGGTTTTCTCTGGGTATATGCCCAGTAGTGGGGTTGCTGGGGCGTATGGTAGTTCTATTTTTAGTTTTGTAAGGAAACTCCATACTGTTCTCCATAGTGGCTGTATTAATTTACATTCCCACCAACAGTGCAAGAGGGTTCCCTTTTCTCCACACCCTCTCCAGCATTTATTGCTTGTAGAGTTTTTTTTTTTTGGCTTGTAGATTTTTTGATTATGGCCATTCTGACTGGTGTGAGATGATATCTCATTGTAGTTTTGATTTGCATTTCTCTAATGATTAATGATGTTGAGCATTCTTTCATGTGCTTGTTGACAATCTGTATATTTTCTTTGGAGAAATGTCTATTTAGGTCTTCTGCCCATTTTTGGATTGGGTTGTTTGTTTTTATGATGTTGAGCTGCATGAGCTGCTTGTAAATTTTGGAGATTAATCCTTTGTCAGTTGCTTCATTTGCAAATATTTTCTCCCATTCTGAGGGTTGTCTTTTCGTCTTGTTTATGGTTTCCTTTGCTGTGCAAAAGCTTTTAAGTTTCATTAGGTCCCATTTGTTTATTTTTGTTTTTATTTCATTTCTCTAGGATGTGGGTCACAAAGGATCTTGCTGTGATTTATGTCATAGTGTTCTGCCTATGTTTTCCTCTAAGAGTTTTATAGTGTCTGGCCTTATATTTAGGTCTTTAATCCATTTTGAGTTTATTTTTGTGTATGGTGTTAGGGAGTTTTATAATTTCATTCTTTTACATGTAGCTGTCCAGTTTTCCAAGCACCACGTTTTGAAGAGGCTGTCTTTTCTCAACTGTATATTCTTGCGTCCTTTATCAAAGATAAGGTGACCATATGTGCGTGGGTCTATCTCTGGGCTTTCTATCCTGTTCCATTGATGTATATTTCTGTTTTTGTGCCAGTACCATACTGTCTTGATTGCTGTAGCTTTGTAGTATAGTCTGAAGTCAGGAGGCCTGATTCCTCTAGCTCCGTTGTTCTTTCTGAAGATTGCTTTGGCTATTCTGGGTCTTTTGTTTTTCCATACAAATTGTGAGATTTTTTTGTTCTAGTTCTGTGAAAAATGCCAGTGGTAGTTTGATAGGGATTGCATTGAATCTGTATATTGCTTTGGGTAGTAGAGTCATTTTCACAATGTTGATTCTTCCAATCCAAGAACATGGTATGTCTCTCCATCTATTTGTATTATCTTTAATTTCTTTCATAAGTGTCTTATAATTTTCTGCATACAGGTCTTTTGTCTCCTTAGGTAGGTTTATTCCTAGGTATTTTATTCTCTTTGTTGCAGTGGTAAATGGGAGTGTTTTCTTAAATTCACTTTCAGATTTTTCATCATTAGTGTATAGGAATGCAAGAGATTTCTGTGCATTACATTTGTATCCTGCTACTTTATGAAATTCATTGATTAGCTCTAGTAGTTTTCTGGTGGCATCTTTAGGATTCTCTATGAATAGTATCATGTCATCTGCAAACAGTGACAGCTTTACTTCTTCTTTTCAGATTTGGATTCCTTTTATTTCTTTTTCTTCTCTGATTGCTGTGGCAAAAACTTCCAAAACTATGTTGAATAATAGTGGTGAGAGTGGGCAACCTTGTCTTGTTCCTGATCTTAGTGGAAATGGTTTCAGTTTTTCACCATTGAGCGTGATGTTGGCTGTGGGTTTGTCATATATGGCCTTTATTATGTTGAGGAAAGTTCCCTCTATGCCTACTGTCTGGAGGGTTTTTATCATAAATGGGTGTTGAATTTTGTCGAAAGATTTCTCTGCATCTATTGAGATGATCATATGGTTTTTCTCCTTCAGTTTGTTACTACGGTGTATCACATTAATTGATTTGCGTATATTGAAGAATCCTTGCATTCCTGGGATAAACCCCACTTGATCATGGTGTATGATCCTTTTAATGTGCTGTTGGTTTCTCTTTGCTAGTATTTTGCTGAGGATTTTTGCATGTATATTCATCAGTGATATTGGCCTATAGTTTTCTTTGTGACATCTTTGTCTGGTTTTGGTATCAGGGTGATGGTGGCCTCGTAGAATGAGTTTGGGAGTGTTCCCCCCTCTGCTATATTTTGGAGGAGTTTGAGAAGGATAGGTGTTAGCTCTTCTTTAAACGTTTGATAGAATTCGCCTGTGAAGCCATCCGGTCCTGGGCTTTTGTTTGTTGGAAGATTTTTAATCACAGTTTCAATTTCAGTGCTTGTGATTGGTCTGTTCATATTTTCTATGTCTTCCTGGTTCCGTCTTGGAAGGTTGTGCATTTCTAAGAATTTGTCCATTTCTTCCAGGTTGTCCATTTTATTGGCATAGAGCTGCTTGTAGCAATCTCTCATGATCCTTTGTATTTCTGCAGTGTCAGTTGTTACTTCTCCTTTTTCATTTCTAATTCTATTGATTTGAGTCTTCTCCCTTTTTTTCTTGATGACTCTGGCTAATGGCTTATCAATTTAGTTTATCTTCACAAAGAACCAGCTTTTAGTTTTATTGATCCTTGCTTTCGATTCCTTCATGTCTTTTTCATTTATTTCTGATCTGATCTTTGTGATTTTTTTCCTTCTGCTAACTTTGGGGTTTTTTTTGTTCTTCTTTCTCTAATTGCTTTAGGTGTAAGGTTAGGTTGTTTATTTGAGATGTTTCTTGTTTCTTAAGGTAGGATTGTATTGTTATAAACTTCCCTCTTAGAACTGCTTTTGCTACATCCCATAGGTTTTGGGTCATCATGTTGTCATTGTCATTTGTTTCTAGGTATTTTTTGATTTCCTCTTTGATTTGTTCAGTGATGTCTTGGTTATTTAGTAGTGTATTGTTGAGCCTCCATGTGTTTGTTTGTATTTTTTACAGATTTCTTCCTGTAATTGATATCTAGTCTCATAGCCTTGTGGTCGGAAAAGATACTTGATATGATTTCAATTTTCTTAAATTTACCAAGGCTTGATTTGTGACCCAAGATATGATCTATCCTGGAGAATGTTCCATGAGCACTTGAGAAGAAAGTGTATTCTGTTGTTTTGGGGCGGAATGTCCTATAAACATCAATTAAGTCCATCTTGTTTAATGTATCATTTAAAGCTTGTGTTTCCTTATTTATTTTCATTTTTGATGATCTGTCCATTGGTGAAAGTGAGGTGTTAAAGTCCGCTACTCTGATTGTGTTACTGTCGATTTCCCCTTTTATGGCTGTTAGTATTTGCCTTATGTATTGAGGTGCTCCTATGTTGGGTGCATAAATATTTATAATCGTTATATCTTCTTCTTGGATTGGTCCCTTGATCATTATGTAGTGTCCTTACTTGTCTCTTATGATAGTCTTTATTTTAAAGTCGATTTTGTCTGTTATGAGATTTGCTACTCCAGCTTTCTTTTGATTTCCATTTGCATGGAATATCTTTTTCCATCCCCTCACTTTCAGTCCATATGTGTCCCTAGGTCTGAAGTGGGTCTCCTGTAGACAGCATATATACGGGTCTTGTTTTTGTATCCATTCTGCCAGTCTATGTCTTTTGGTTGGAGCATTTAATTCATTTACATTTAAGGTAATTATCGGTATGTATGTTCCTATTACCATTATCTTAACTGTTTTGGGTTGGTTATTGTAGGTCTTTTCCTTCTCTTGTGTTTCCTGCCTAGATAAGTTCCTTTAGCATTTGTTGTAAAGCTGGTTTGGTGGTGCTGAATTCTCTTAGCTTTTGCTTGTCTGTAAAGGTTTTAATTTCTCCAGCAAATCTGAATGAGATTCTTGCTGGGTACAGTAATCATGGTTGTACCTTGTTCTCCTTCATCACTTTAAATATGTCCTGCCACTCCCTTTTGGCTTGCAGAGTTTCTGCTGAAAGATCTGCTGTTAACCTTATGGGGATTCCCTTGTGTGTTATTTGTTGTTTTTCCCTTGCTGCTTTTAATATTTTTTCTTTGTATTTAATTTTTGATAGTTTGATTAATATGTGCCTTGGCGTGTTTCTCCTTGGATTTATCCTGTATGGGACTCTCTGTGCTTCCTGGACTTGATTAACTATTTCTTTTCCGATATTAGGGAAGTTTTCAACTATAATCTCTTCAAATGCTTTCTCAGTCCCTTTCTTTTTCTCTTCTTCTTCTGGGATCCCTATAATTTGAATGTTGGTGCATTTAGTGTTGTCCCAGAAATCTCTGAAACTGTCCTCAATTCTTTTCATTCTTTTTTCTTTATTCTGCCCTGCAGTAGTTATTTCCAGTATTTTATCTTCCAGGTCACTTATCCATTCTTCTGCCTCAGTTATTCTGCTATTGATCCCTTCTAGAGTATTTTTAATTTCATTTATTGTGTTGTTCATCACTGTTTGTTTGCTCTTTAGTTCTTGTAGGTCCTTGTTAAACGTTTCTTGTATTTTCTCCATTCTATTTCCAAGATTTTGGATCACCTTTACTATCATTATTCTGAATTCTTTTGCAGGTAGACTGCCTATTTCCTCTTCATTTGTTACGTCTGGTGGGTTTTTGCCCTGCTCCTTCATCTGCTGTTTCTCTTTCTTCTCATTTTGCTTAACTTACTGTGTTTGGGGTCTCCTTTTTGCAGGCTGCAGGTTCTTGGTTTCCATTGTTTTTGGTGTCTGTCCCCAGTGGCTAAGATTGGTTCACTTGGTTGTGTAGGCTTCCTGGTGGAGGGGACTAGTGCTTGTGTTCTGGTGCATGAGGCTGGATCTTGTCTTTCTGGTGGGCAGGTCCACGTCTGGTGGTGTGTTTTGGGGTGTCTGTGGCCTTATTATGGTTTTAGGCAGCCTCTCTGCTAATGGATGGGGTTGTGTTCCTCTCTTGCTATATGTTTGGCATAGGGTGTCCAGCACTGTAGCTTGCTGGTTGTTGAGTGGAGCTGGGTCTTGGCGTTGAGATGGAGATCTCTGGGAGATTTTCGCCATTTGATATTACATGGAGCTGGGTGGTCTCTTGTGGACCAGTGTCCTGAACTTGGCTCTCCCACCTCAGAGGCACAGCCCTGACGCCTGGCTGGAGCACCAAGAGCCTGTCATCCACACGGCTCAGAACAAAAGGGAGAAAAAAGAGAAAGAAAGAAGAAGATACAATAAAATAAAATAAAGTAAAATAAAATAGTTATTAAAATGAAAAATAAAAAATAATTATTAAAATTTTTTAATAAAAGTAATGGAAAAATTAAAAAAGAAAGAAAGAAAGAAAGAAGAGGCAACCAAACCAAAAAACAAATCCACCAATGATAACAAGTGCTAAAAACTATACCAAAAAAAAAAGGACAGAGAGAACCCCAGGACAAATGGTAAAAGCAAAGCTATACAGACAATATCACACAGAGAAGCATACACACACACACGCACAAAAAGAGAAAAAGGGAAAAAAAATATATCATTGCTCCCAAAGTCCACCTCCTCAATTTGGGATGATTCGTTGTCTATTCAGGTATTCCACAGATGCAGGGTACATCAAGTTGATTGTGGAGATTTAATCCACTGCTACTGAGGCTGCTGGGAGAATTTCTCTTTCTCTTCTTTGTTCGCATAGCTCCTGGGGTTCAGCTTTGTATTTGGATCCGCCTCTGTGTGTAGGTCGCCTGAGGGCTCCTGTTCTTCGCTCAGAGAGGACGGGGTTAAAGGAGCAGCTGATTTGGGGCCTCTGGCTCACTGAGGCCGTGGGGAGGGAGGGGTACGGAGTGTGGGGCAAACCTGCGGTGGCAGAGGCTGGCATGACTTTGCACCAGCCTGAGGCGCCGTGTGTCCTCCCGGGGAAGTTTTCCCTGGATCATGGGACCCTGGCAGTGGAGGGCTGCACAGGATCCCGGGAGGGGAGGTGTGCATGGTGACCTGTGCTTGCACACAGGCTTCTTGGTGGCTGCAGCAGCAGCCTTAGCATTTCATGCTTGTCTCTGGGTCCGTGTTGATAGCTGCGGCTCGTGCCCATCTCTGGAGCTCCTTTAATCGGTGCTCTTAATCCCATCTCCTCGTGCACCAGGAAACAAAGAGGCAAGAAAACGTCTCTTGCCTCTTCAGCAGCTCCAGACTTTTTCCCGGACTCCCTCCTGGCTAGCTGTGGCGCACTAGCCCCTTCAAGCTGTGTTCACGCAGCCAACCCCAGTCCTCTCCCTGGGATCCGACCTCCGAAGCCCGAGCCTCAGCTCCCAGCCGCCACCCATCTTGGCGGGTGAGCAGACAAACCTCTCGGGCTGGTGAGTGCTGGTCGGCACCGATCCTCTGTGCGGGAATTTCTCCACTTTGCCCTCTGCACCCCTGTTGCTGTGCTCTCCTCCATGGCTCCGAAGCTTCCTGCCCATCTACTCCCCCCATCTTGGCCCACGAAGGGGCTTCCTAGTGTGTGGAAACTTTTCTTCCTTCGCAGCTTCCTCCCATTGGTGCAGGTCCTTTCCCTGTTGTTTTGTCTCTGTTTCTTCTTTTGCCCTACCCAGGTACGTGGGGAGTTTCTTGCCTTTTGGGAGGTCTGAGGTCTTCTGCCAGCATTCAATAGGTGTTCTGTAGGAGTTGTTCCACATGTAGATGTATTTCTGATGTATTTGTGGGGAGGAAGGTGATCTCCACGTCTTACTCTTCCACCATCTTGAAGCTCCCGTGAAACAGACTTCTTATGGGAATGTAGTGATTAAACTTACAAATTACAGATGCTGAGCTCTGATGTTAAGTACCTTATATTTCCTTGTGATCCTGTTTGTGGAAAGATCTTTGCCTTTTGTCTAGGAAATTAGCTCTTTGTAGCTTCTTTACTTAGGATGCTCACTTTCTGCATAGACACAAACAGAAGCAAAGAGCACACTAGAACATGTGGGCTGTGACTGAAAGGCCTGGTTATAGGGTGTCATAAATTTCAATTATTCCTAATAATTTGAGAAGTCAGTGCTCAGGAACTGCCCTACAACTGGAACAGGAATAACGTGGAAAGCCCATTCTCCTGAGCAAGTTTGGATTGCTTCAAACTGCATCTTTCTAACTGGTCCACTCTTTTCCTCTACCCTTTCCTTCTCTAGCAATGTTCCCACTTGCCTAATTTGCTGAGAGCATCTGGGTCAGTAACTTTCCTTGAGCACTTAAGTTTATTTCCTCTGAGCTTCAGGGCTGTTATAAAATGCTTGTTGAAATCTAGGCTGTGATTCAGTGGGGTCTGATACAGAGCCTAGATTTAGCATCTGGAAAAGCCCAAATTTCACCCTTTTATACCCAAATCTGTCACACTATAACAAACAACTGGATGGAAGTTTCTATGCTCTGTAATGACTCTGTTCCTTCTGGCCTAGTGGTTGCCCCTTCTGTATTTGAGGAATGAGTCTAACAAAAAACAGTAACAAATTAGATTTGCCTTTTTATAGAAATTCATAAAAAGTTGAACACATTATTTAAGAAAACTATTTTTAAACAAAGCCCTTCCCTCCATTTTACCCCAGCAGTCTACTGCTGGCTCTTCCCATTCCAATGAATGAGGTCATGCTTTATGGGAGACATCTGCTTCTGAGGATATTACTACCCTGAGCACAGAACATGACTTCATTAGAGGGAACAGTGGACCAGAGAGATTCAACAGGAGACTTACATATGTGACAGCAAAAATAAAAAGAGCCAATTGAGATTCTCCTCAAGTCTCTAGCCTTCAGGATAGACCGAAGATCTGGTGATTTCACTCTCATATGATTTCCTTTTGCTTTAAAATCATGAACTATGTATGAAAACTTCCAGAAAACTGTAACTCATAGCAACACCACCTGTATTTGTAAATAGGAAAGCTGTCTTCTCTCAAGGGATTGGCTGGATTACATTCTGGGAAGAGACCAGGTGTTTGAAACTTTGGGGTTGCTACTGAATGCACATCCACACAGAGTAAGCTCTGTTTCAAAGGAGCATTGTTTCAAACAGTGCTGCAGATGTATACGATGTCATCTTTCAGTTCTGAAAAGCAAATTCAGAACATTAGCAGGGATTTTGGCTTTCCAGGAAGATGATTTCCAGAGCAGTTTTATAAGATTTTTGACATATGTTGTTTATAACCTTAATTTTAAAAATGAGCAAGTCCAATAAATCTGTTACCTACTTAACCAAGCTCTGGTCCAGTTGCATCGGTTCCCATTTTATTTGATACTGTGAAGAAGTTTCAATAGACAGCTAAATATTTTGGTGTTATTCATAGTCTTATGTTCCTATTGACTAAGACTTTTCAGAGAAAACTCTTAAAATCACTAGCATTTAAAAGGCAATAATTGCTAGTTTAATTTACTTTGCTTGTAAGGACTCATGATGTAGCTGGAATCACAGAAGTGGAAGGGAATGTTAAGAGATCATGTGGCTAGGTCCCCTTTGACCTAGGAGGGGTAGGAGTTTGAAACATTATGGATGGCTAGTTTGCAACATGTTGCTGTAATCTGCTTTAACCCTGAATCCCACCCAGGGTCAAGAAATTCTTCCTGGTATATAATGGAAGTTGCTCTTGCTATCATTTACGCATATTGTCTATTGTTTAGTTCATTCCACAAATGGAGAACAACTTGTTTGAGTCTTCAAAATAACTCACCATGGAATAGAAAACAGCCATGAAATGTCTCCCTTTCTTTGGTGTCATATACTCTAGCTCCTTTCTCCTCTCTTTCTAAGATACAACTTCTTTTTAGTCATATGGATTTCTCTTTTCCAGAATTTCTTTAATTTAATAACCATTTTCTGACTGTCTGCCATATGCAAGGTATGGTGCTAAGTGTTTCAGACAAAGTGGGTCTCATAACTGGCTGTGTCTGAAGAATTGTCTGGAGAGAATTTTAGAAATACAGAGTTTAAAAAATCTGGGCCTCAGCTCAGATCTACTCAATAAAATCTGGGGGTAGAGCGAGGGAATCTGTATTTCAAAAGCAAGCCCTAGGTGATTCTTATGTAGTCAGCCTGGCACCAGTCCAAGGATTAGAATTCAAGAACAAGAGCTTTAGGGTTGGCACAATAGGGTCATCTAGTGGGGTGCTCATGGTACAGAGATGACAAGAACAGAAATGATTACAGAGAACAGCAGATGAGTAAGAAAAGTGCCACCCCTTTTCCATATCATTTTACACAGTGAATTTGCAATTATTTTTTGACTTAATCTTTCCATTAACTGTGGGTGGGTGGCAGTATGTCCATTTTACAAGGAATACAATAGAAACTCAAGGAAGAGAAGATCACTTGTCTAGTATCCCACAGTCAAAGGCAGAATCAAGACTCAAACTCGGGTTATTTGATGCCAAATCTTTCATTTTTGCCACTTGTTACAACTTTCTTTGTAACAATCTTGGAAAGCAATAGATATTGGGTTCAAAGGAGGGAAAAAATGATAGTTCAATAAGAAACAAACATCCAGTGGCGGCAATATGATAAAAATCACACAAAGGCAGATATCACATCAGCATTATATTAGGGAGCTTTAAAATATGAAATCCATTCCTATACAAAGTGTTTCCTGTCCCTCCAATGAGTGGCAGAAGATGAACCAGGGTCAGGAATTCCTAAACCTCTACCCAGTGGCAAAGACCCATACAGAACCTGTATTTCCTGGTATTCTATCTAGCAGCATAAGGCAGCCCAGTTAGGTGATTTCTTCCTCTGTAGGCACCAGGAGAGATGAAGTGAAGAGTCCACCAGCACCGGCTGTCCAGAGAACAGGCAAGGGAAAACATTCTCTGCCCTACAGTTCTGGCATTCCTGGCCTTCTACCTAATGACACTGGGTGGGCCATAGAAACACCTTCTGCTCCCATAGGTGGCACCAGTGGAGACAAAGCAGGAGCTGAAATAGAGCTAGATCATGAAGCAGACCAGAGTAGCACTGTAAGGCCTCAGAAAATGAAATTGTTGTTGAAATTATAGTTCACAGTAGTAGGTCAAAATGAACACATTACACCTAACCAGGCATGCTGCCTGCTAAAATAGAAGATTTAAATAGGACCAAGAGTCTTCTCATATAATATCCAAGGATATAATAAAATAACTCATCATACTAAAACCCATAAAAATCACAATATGAATGAGAAAAGAAAATCAACTGATGTAATACTGAGATGAATCAGATTGTTGAAACTGTCTGATACAGGTTTTAAATCAGCCACCATGAAGTTGTCTCAACAATTAATTACAAATTCCTTTGAAACAAATGAAAAAAACAGAAAACCTCAGCAAAGAAGAGAAGTTATAAAAAAGAATGAAATGGGAATTATAAAACTAAAATTAAAATAACTAAAACAAGAACCTCACTCTTTTAAAGAGGCTCAACAGTAGAGTGGAGATGACAGAAGATAGAAACAATGAATTTGAGGACAGATGAGTAGAGTTTATTCAATCTGCACAACAGTCTATTCAATCTGACCAATGCACTGATAAGAGTGAAGAGAGCCTCAAGGACCTGTAGAACAACAAAATGGCTAAAGTTAATATCAATGGAGGCCCAGAAGGAGAGGAGAAAGAGTGGAACTGAAAATGTATTCAAAGATATAATGGCTGACAACTCCCCATATCTTGGTGAAAGATTTAAACATACTGATTCAACAAACTGAATGAACATCAAGTAAGATATATCCAAAGACACCCACACCAATAAACATCATAATTAAACTTCTGAAAACTAAAAACAATGAAATTATTTTGAAAGCAACTAGAGAGAAACAAAGCATTACCTTTAAAGGAACACAGATCAGAGGGTAAACAAATTTCCTATCTGAAAGCATGGAGGTTAGAAGGAAGTGGCGCAACATTATTTATATACTGAAAGAAAAGAACTGTTAACCATGGGTTCTATATCTAGCAAACCTAACATTCAGGAATGAAAAGAAATTAAACAGCTTCTCAAAGGTAAATTAGGAGAATCTCTTGCTAGCAGATTCATCCTTTAAAATGGCTAAAGGAAGCTCTCCAAACAAAAAGGAAAAAGGATAACAGAAGGCTCAGAGTTCAGAAAGAAAAGAACAATGGAATGGGAAAAAATAAGGGTAAATATAATAAACTATCCTGATTTTCACAAGTTTCTTAAATCATATTTGATGGCTTAAATAAAAATTATGACAATGTCTGTTGCAGTGCTCAATGTATGTAGAAGAAATACTTGAGACAATTATATTTAAAAAGTGGGAAGAATTTAAATGGTCCTAAATATAGTAAGGCTTCAATACTTAATTCAAAATGGTAAATTGTTAATAGGTGTAGATTGTTGTAAGTTTTACACACACACACATATACTAATATCTAGAGCAACCACTAAGAAAATTATGTTAAGTGATATACTAAAAACTGTATAAATAGAACTATGAGATCCTAAAAAATGTGCCAAAAATCCAGGAAAGAGAAAAATGTGCAAAAAAAAAAAAAAAGGAAAGAGAAAAGAAACAGAGGAAACAAAAATAAATAGTAAATAAATGGCATACTCAAACCCTAACATATCAACAATTACTTAAAATATAAACAGTCTAAATATATTAATTAAAAGACAGATGCAGGCAGAGTGGACTAAAAAATAACATGACGTAATTATATGCTGTCAACAAATACTCACTTCAAACACAATGACATAGGTTAAAAGGATGGAAAGAGACATATCATGCTAATATTAATCAAAAAAGGAGTAATGGCTACATTATTATGAGATAAAGTAGACTTTAGAAAAACGAAAATTCCCAGAGACAGAAAGGGACAACATAAAATGATAAAAGAACGAATATACCAAGAAGACATAGCAATCCTTAATGTGTATGCACTAAACAATAGAGTTTCAAAATACATGAAGCCAAGATAGAATTGAAAAGACTGAGAGACAAATCCAAATTATAGTTAGGGACTTTAACACCTGACTCATAGCAACTGATAGACCTACTAGACAGAAAATTAGCAAAGATAAAGCAGAACTGAGCACTAGAATAATCCAACAGGGTCTCATTTCCATTTATGTAACACCCTACCCCCTACAACAGCAGAATACACATTTTTTTTCCAAGTGCCATGGAACATTCACAAAGACATTCATGGAACATTCATATCCTGGGTCAAAAACCAAACTTCAACAAATCTAGATGCATTGAAAGAATACAGTGTGTTCTCCAAGCAAAAGGGAATCAGACTAGAAATAAGTAATAAAAGAAAATATGAAAATGTACTAACACTTGCAAACTAAAAAACACACTTCAAACAACCATTGAGCAAGACAAATCTCAAAGGAAACAAACAAAAAAACTCACACAGAATGGAATGAAAATGAAAACACAACACCTAAAAATTTATGGGATGCATCCTTGTCTTGTTCTGATCTTAGAGGAAATGCTTTCAGCTTTTCACCATCGAGTATGATGTTAGCTGTGGGTTTGTCATATATGGCCTTTATTATGCTGAGGTATGTTCCCTCTATAAGCACTTTATAGAGAGTTCTGGCAATAAATGGATATTGAATTTTGTCAAAAGCTTTTTCTGCATCTATTGAGATGATCATATGATTTTCATTCTTCAATTTGTTAATGTCCTGTATCACATTGATTAATTTGCAGATATTGAACCATCTTAGCTTCCCTGGGATAAATCCAACTTGATCATGGTGTATGATACTTTTAATGTACTGGTGAATTCGGTTTGCTAGTATTTTTGTTGAGGATTTTTGTATCTACGTTCATCAGTTATATTGGCCTTAATTTTCTTTGTGATATCTTTGTCTGACTTTGGTATCAGGGTGATGCTGGCCTTGTAGAGTGAGTTCAGAAGCATTCCTTCCTTGCAATTTTTTGGAATAGTTTGAGAAGGACAGGTGTTAATTCTTTGCTAAATGTTTGGTAGAATTCACCTGTGCAGCCATGTGGTCCAAAACTTTTGTTTTTGGGGAGTTGTTTTTATTATTGATTCAGTTTCATTACTGGTAATTGGCATGTTCCTATTTTCTGTTTCTTCCTGATCCAGTCTTGGGAGATTGTACATTTCTAGGAATTTGTTCATATCTTCTAGGTTGTCCATTTTATTGACATATAACTATTTGTAGTAACCTCTTATGATCCCTTGTATCTCTGTGATGTTGGTTTTAACTTCTCCTGTTTCATTTCTGATTGTATTGATTTGGGCCCTCTCTTATTGTTCTTGATGAATCTGAGTAAAGGTTTATCTATTTTGTTTATTATTTCAAAGAATCAATTTTTATTTTCATTGCTCTTTTCTATTTCTTTTTTAGTTTCTATTTCATCTATTTCTGTTCTGATCTTTATGATTTGTTTCCTTCTACTAACTTTGGGTTTTGTTTGTTCTTTTTTAATTCCTTTAGGTGTAAAGTTAGGTTGTTTGAGATTTTCTTGTTTCCTGAGGCAGGCTTGTATCACAATGAACTTCCCTTTTAAAACTGCTTTTACTGTGTCACATAGATTTTGGATTGTTGTGCTTTCATTTTCATTTGTCTCCAGGTATACTATTTTCTTTTTTGATTTATTCAGTGATCCATTGGTTATTTAGTAGCATATTGTTTAGGCTCCACGTGTTTGTGTTTTTAGTACTTTTTTTCTTGTAGCTGATTTCTAGTCTCATAGTGTTGTGGTTGGAAAAGATGCTTGATATGATTTCAGTTTTCTTAAATTTACTGGGACTTGTTTTGTGGCCTAGCATGTGAGCTATCCTGGAGAATGTTCCATGTGCACTTGAAAAGAATGTGTATTCTGCTGCTTTTGGATGGAATGCTCTATATATAGCTATAAATTCCATTTGGCATAATGTGTTATTTAAGGCCAGTGTTTCCCTATCAATTTTCTGTCTGGATGATCTGTCCACTGATGTAAATGGGGTGTTAAAGTCCCTTACTACTATTGTATTACTGTCAATTCTCCCTTTATGTCTGTTAATATTTGCTGTACGTATTTAGGTGCTCCTATGTTGGGTGCATATATATTTACAATTGTTGTATCTTCTTCTTGGATTGATCCCTTGATCATTATGTAAGGTCTTCCTTTGTCTCTTGATATAGTATTTGTTTTAAAGTCTATTTTTTTCTGATATCAGTATTGCTACCCTGGTTTTCTTTTTGTTGCCACTTGCATGAAGTATTTTTTCCCATCCCCTCACTTTCAGTCTGTGTGTGTCTAGATCTTCAGTGAGTCTCTTGTAGGCATCATATATATGGGTCTTATTTGTGTATCCATTCAGCCACTCTTTTGATTGCAGCATTTCGTCCATTTACATTTAAAGTAATTATTGATAGGTATGTACTAATTGCCATTTTGTTAATTGTTTTTGTAGTTCTTTTTTATTCCTTTTTTCTTCTTTTGCTGTCTTCTCTTGTGATTTGATGACTATCTTTAGTGTTATGTTTGGATTCCTTTCTCTTTTTTGTGTATCTATCATAGATTTTTGGTTTGTGGTTATCATGAGGTTTATATATATGTATACACAATCTATATGTATATGTGATTTAAAAAATTTATTGGAGTATAGTTGATTTACAATGTGTTAGTTTCAGGTGTACAGCAAAGTGAATCAGTTATACATATACATATATCCACTCTTTTTTAGATTCTTTTCCCATGTAGGCCATTACAGAGTATTGAGTAGTTCCCTGTGCTATACAGTAGGTCCTTATTACTTTTATATATAGTAGTGTGCATATGTCAATCCCAATCTCCCAATTTATCCACCCACTTACCCTCTGGTAACTATAAGTTTGTTTTCTACATCTGTGACTCTATTTTTGTTTTGTAAATAAGTTCATTTGTACCCTTTTTTTGGATTCCACATACAAGCAATATTATATGATATTTGTCTTTCTCTGTCTGACTTACTTCACTCAGTATGACAATCTCTAGGTCCAGCCATGTTGCTGCGAAAGGCATTATTTTGTTCTTTTTTATGGCAGAGTAATATTCCATTGTATGTATGTACCACATCTTCTCTATCCATTCCTCTGTTGATGGACATTTAGGTTGCTTCTGTGGCCTAGCTATTGTAAACAGTGCTGCAATGAACATTGGGGTGCATGTATCTTTTCAAATTATGTTTTTTCTCTGGTATATGTGAATATTTTAAGTTGCTGATCTCTTAAATTCAAATGCATTTTTACTCTCCCCATCCCCCTTTATTGTTTTTAGCACCATATTTTACGTCTTTTTGTTCTGTGTATCCCTTAACTACATATTGGGGATATAGAGGATTTTACTACTTTTGTCTTTTAGCCTTCCTACTAGGCTTTATATATGGTTGATTTAGTACCTTTACTGTATATTTGCCCTTACTCATGAGACTTTTACTTTCATAATTTTCATCTTTCTAGTTATGGCCTTTTCTTTATTGCTTAGAGAAGTCCCTTTAACATTTCTTGTAAAGATGGTTTGGTTGGTGCTGAAGTCTTTTAGCTTTTGCTTGCCTGTAAAACTTTTGATCTCTCTATCAAATCTGAATGAAAGCCTTGCCAGGTAGAATATTCTTGGTTGTAGGTTTTTACCTTTCATCACTTTCAATATATTGTGCCATCCCCTTGTGGTCTTCTGAAAAGTTAGCTGTTAGCCTTATGGAAGTTCCCTTGTATGTAACTTGTTGCTTTTCCCTTGCTGCCTTTAATATTCTCTATCATTTTGGCCACTTTAATTACAATGTGTCTTGGTGTGGACTTCTTTGGGTTCTTCCTGTTTGGGACTTTCTGTGCTTCTTGGACTTGGATGTATGTTTCCCTTCCCAGGTTAAGGAAATTTTCAGTTAATATTTCTTCAGATATGTTCTCTGCCCCTTTCTCTCTCTCTTCTCCTTCTGTGACCCTTATAATGAGAATGTTAGTATGCTTGATGCTGTACCAGAGGTCTCTTAATCTGTCCCCATTTCTTTTTATTGTTTTTTCTTTTTTGTTTTTCTGTTCAGCTTCAGTGATTTCCACTACTCTGTCTTCCAGGTCTCTGATCTGTTCCTCTGTATCATCTAATCTAATGTTGATTCCTTCCAGTGTATTTTTTATTTCAGTTATTGTATTCTTCATCTCTGTTTGGTCTTTCTTTATATTTTCCAAGTCTTCATTAAAAGCTTCTAACTTCTTGCTCTGTTCATCCAACTTTCTCCAGAGTTCTTTAAACATCTTTATGATCATTACCTTGAACACTTTACTGGGTAGATTGCTTATCTCCACTTCACTTAGTACTTCTTTGGGGATTTTATCTTCTTCCTTCTTTTGGAGCATATTCCTCTGTTGCTTCATTTAGTCTAATTTGCTGTTTTTATTTCTATGTATTCAGTATGTTGGTTACATTTCTCAGCCTTGGAGAAATGGCCTTGTGTAGGAGATGTCCTTTCCATCCCAGCAGTGCACTCCCCTCTGGTCACCAGAACTATCTGCTCTGGGGGTGTTTCCTATGTGGGCTGCATGAGTACTTTTGTAGTGGGATGACTACTGTGGGTGTCTGGTAGGTGTGGCTGGCATCCAGTCTGGTAGATTTTTAGTTCCTGCCTTGTGCAGAGGCTGCTGGCTGCTGGTAGGTTGGGCAAGGTCATGAGGTGGCTGGCTATGGAGCCCTGTGGGTTTCATGGCTAGTGCTGGCCCAGTAGTGGGTGGAGCCTGGATCCAGGGTGGGTGTTTGTGGAGCTGGGGATCTCAGATGTAGTGCCAGCCTGCTGGTGGGTGGGGCCAGTTCCTGACATGGCCCATGTGGTCTGGGGTGTCCCAAAGTTGGTATTGGCCACTTTTATTCAACATAGTATTGGAAGTCCTAGCTGTAGCAGTCAGAAAAGAAAAAGAAATAAAAGGAATCCAAATTGGACAGGAAGAAGAAAAACTGTCCCTATTTGAAGATGACATAATACTATACATAGAAAATCCTACAGACACCATCAAGAAACTACTAGAACTCATCAATGAATTCAGTAATGTTGCACAATACAAAATTAATATACAGAAATCTGTAGCATTTCTATACACTAACAATGAACCATTAGAAAGATAAATTAAGAAAACAATGCAATTTATAATCACATCAAAAAGAACAAAATGCATACACATAAATTTAACTAAGGAGGTAGAAGACATATACTCGAAAGCTATAAGACACTGATGAAAGAAATTGAAGGCAACACAAACAGATGGAAAGATATACCGTGTTCATGGATTGGAAGAATTAATAGTGTTAAAATGACCATACTACACAAGGCAATCTACAGATTCAATGCAATCCCTCTCAAAATACCAATGGCATTTTTCACAGAACTAGAACAAATAAGTTTAAAATTTGTATGGAAACACAAAAGATCCCAAATAGCCAAAACAATCTTGAGAAAGAAGAACAGAAGACAAGGAAAAAGCTCAAACAAAATCCTCCTCTCTGAGCCCAAGTACCAGGAAAGGAGCAATCTAAGCAAGAAAGAAAATTTTTAGATAATAATCTCTTTATTCCAGACAAACACTACAGAAAAATACCTACAGCCCCACCCTCCACCACACCATCAAAGTCCAAGTGGAACCCTAGAATTCTTCCCTCACGAAGTTATAACAAGGTGCCCCAAACCCCTGCTCATGTGGTGTCAGAGAATGCCTAATAGGGAGCTGGAGCTTTCATCCCTGCCAGCAGGTAACTAGACTCCCCACCTGCAGGGTCAGAAGAGACTGAGCATGTGGTAAGTTGGAACTCCCATCCCTACCCAGAAATAATGAGAAGCCCCTTCTCTCTCAGGTGTCAAAGGATGGGACCTGAACTTCTACTTCTACCTTGCAGTAATGAGGTGGCAACCCCCTCTTCCCCTGACAGAACAGTGTCACAAAAACCCAGTTAAAGAAGAAGGTTAAAATAAGATCCAGAGCATTAAAACAAAATGCAAAATGTCATGGTTTCAATGAAAAAAAAAACAATCGTCATACCAAGAACCAAGAATAAATATCTCAAACTGAATGAAAAATGATAATCAACTGAAGTCAACAGTGAGACGGTAGAGATGATAGGACTTTATGATAAAGATTTTTAAAATAGTCATCTTAAGAATGCTTCAATGAGTAATTATAAACATGCTTGAAACAAATGAAAAAATTGGAAGCCTCACAAAGAAATAAAGTCTCAGCAAAGAAACGGAAGCTATAAAGGGGAACCAAGTGGTAATATTCGAAGTGAAAAAGGAAAGCTGAAATAAAAGGCTCAGGTGATGGGCTCAACAGCAGTCACATCAAATCATACTTCTGAAAACTAAAGACAAAGGAAAAACATTTGCAGTCAGTAAAAAATCGAAACTTTTCCTATGGGGGAAAAACAATTCAAATGGCAGTGGATTTCTTATAAGAAGCAAGGAGGGCCAGAAGGAAGTGACACAACATTTTTCAAGTGCTGAAAGAAAAGAACTGTCAAACACTGAGTCCTATATCCAGTGAAAATATTGTTCAGGAATTAAAGGGAAACCAAGACATCTCAGATGAAGGAAAACTAACAGAGTTTGTCACCAGCATACCTAACCTAAAATAATGGCTAAAGGAAGTTCTGAAAGAGAAAGGAAATGATAAAAGAAGGAATCTTGGAACATCAGGAAGGAAGAAAGACAAAAGAAAAGAGTAAAAATAAGGTAAAAATACAATAGACTTTGTCCTCTTGAATTTTCTGAATTACCTTTGAAAATTGAATCAAAACTTATCATACTGTCTTATAAGGTTCACATTATATGCCAAGGAATATTTAAGACAATTATATTATATATGGCAGGGGGCGGGGAGAGTAAAGGGACTTAAAAGAGAGGTAAGGTTTCTACAGTTTACTGGTAGAATGTCAAAACCAGTAGACTGATAAGTTATGTACACATAATGTAATGTCAAGAGCAACCACTAAACAATCTACACAAAGAGATATATTCAAATGCACTATTAAAATGGAATTCTAAAAACTGTCAAGCACCCCAGAGGAAAGCAGAAAAAAAAGTATGAATGAAAATCAGAGAATAAAGAGAAAACAGAAAATAATGGCAGATTTAATCCCCAACATATCAATAATTACCTTAAATGTAAATCACCTAAATGCGCCAATTAAAAGACAGATTGACAGAGTGGATTAAAAAACATGACTCCCTAGAAATTATCATACTAAGTGAAGTAAGTCAGATAGAGAAAGACAAATATCACATTATATTACTTACATGTGGAATCTAAAAAAATGCTGCAAATGAACTTATTTACAAAACAGAAACAGACTCACAGACATAGAGAACAGACTTGTGGATTAGGAGTTTGTGATTAAAAGATACACACTATTATATATAAAATAGATAAACAACAAGGACCGACTGTATAGCACAGAGAAATACATTCAGTACCTTGTAATAATCTATAATGAAAAATAATCTGAAAATAATAACTGAATCATTTTGCTGTACACCTGAAATATTGTAAATCAACTATATTTCAATTAAAAAAAACATGATTCAATTACAGCTGTCTACAAGAAACTCACTTTAAATATGACAAGAACACACAAAAATGTAATTGAATTTTGCATTCTGATCTCGTAGCCTGAGACTTTGCTAAACTCATATATTAGTTCTAAGATTTTTTTTGGTAGATACCCTGGATTTTCTAAATAGATGATTATATCATCTGCAAATAGAAATAGTTTTATTTCTTTTTTCTGATCAGTATGACTTTTTGGCAAGAAAAAAACTTCCAGTACTATGTTGCGTAAAAATGGTGAGAACATATATATATATATTCTTGTCTTGTTCCAATTTAGGAGTACAACATTCATCCTTTTACCGTAAAGCATGATGTTAGCTGTAGCTTTTTTGGTAGATGCTTTTGATCAATTTGAGGAAGTGCCCCTCTTGTTTGCAGAGGGTTTGAATCATGAATGCATGTTGGATTTTGTCAAGTGTTTTTTTCAGTGTCAATTGATATAATCATATAATTTTTCTTCTTTAGTCTGTCAATATGTGGGGCTAAATGTATTGATTTCCAAATGTTGAACCAGCCTTAAATAAAGCCTGGAATAAATCCCACTTAGTCATGGTGCTTAACTGTTTTATAAATCATGGCATTTGATTTGCTAATATTTTGTTGAGGATTTTTGCATTTAATTTGATGAGAGATATTGGTCTTTAGGTTTCCTTTTTAGTGTTGTTTTGTCTGGTTTTGGTATCAGGGTGATACTGGTCTCATAAAATAAGTTGGGAAATGATTCTATCTCTCCTATTTTCTGAAAGAGATTGTGTAAAATTGGTGCTAATTCTTAAAATATGTGGTAGTTATTCAGTGAAACCATCTGGACTTGGAGATTTCTTGATGGGGAGATTTTAATTACATTGAGCTCTATGTATTTTTTAACTTCCTTTGAGACTTCCTCTTAGACCTGTGGATTATTTTGAGGCATGCTATTTAATTTCTAAGTATTTGGAGACTTTCCTGTTGTTTTTTTCTGTTATTGATTTCTAGTTTGATTCCATTATGATCAGAGAACATACTTTATTATTACATTTCTCTTAAATTTGATGAGGCTTGTTCCATGGCCCAGGATAGATTTTTATCTTGATAAATGTTCCATGGGTGCTTACAAAATGTGTACTCTGGTGTTGTTGGGAGTAGTGCTCTATATACGTCGATTAGATTTTGTGGGTTCATCGTGTTGTTCAGTTCTTCTATATAGTTGTTGATTTTCCATCCAGTAGTTCTATCAATTGTTGCAAGTTGTTGAAGTCCCCAATTATATTTGTAGATATTTCTATTTCTTCTTTGTTTCATGTATTTTGAGGCTCTGTTGTTTGGTGTGTACACATTTAGGATCGTTAGGTCACCCTGATGGATTTTTCCTTTATCATATCCATGTCCCTTCTGTCTCTAGTAGTTTTCTTTGCTCGGAATTGCATGTTATCTTATATTCACATACCACTCTTGCTTCTTTTTCATTAATTTTTGCATGGTGTATTCTTTTCCATTCTTACTTTCAACCTGCCTATTTTGTTGTATTTGAAATGAGCTTTTTGTAGACAGCATATAGTTGGGTAATATTTTATAATCTACTCTGCTAATCTCTGTCTTTTAGTTGGTATATTTAGACCATTTACACTTAATGTAATTATTGATCTGTTAGTGCTTAAGTCTGCCATTTTACACTCTGTTTTCTGTTTGTTTCCTGTGCTTATAATTCCCTTTTTCTCTTTCCTGCCTTATTGTAAGTAATTTGAATATTTTTAAAGGATTCTGTCTTTATGTTTTTGAGTATTTCATTCAGTATAGTGGTTCTTAGTGGTTGCTCTAAGTTTTACAATACATACATAAGTTATGACAGTCTACTGGTGTCAGTGATTTAGCACTTCAAGTGAAGTGTAGAAACTTTACTTCTCTTTAGGTCCATTTACGCTCCTGAGTTTTTTATTTTTTAAAAAGTTCTATGGAGATATAATTCATATATCATGCAATATATCCATTTAATATGTACAATTCAATGGTTCTTAGACTTTTGGAAACATCACCACAATCAATTTTAGAACATTTTCATCATCCCCAAAAGAAACCCTGTACCCTTTAGCAGTTCACCTCTAATTTCTGTCCAAGTCCCCCCACCCCCAAGAAACCACTAGTTTACTTTCTGTCTTTATGGATTTGCCTATTCTGGGCATTTCATATAAACTGAATCAAAAAATATGTTACTGGCTTCTTTCACTTAGCATATTTTCAGGATTCATCCATGTTGTACCACACAACAGTAGTACTGTCAAATAATGCTCCATTGTATTAATATGCCACAGTTTATTTATCCACCTAACAGTTGATGAATACTTGGGTTGTTCCCAGTTTTTGGCCATTATAAATAATGCTGTTATGAACATTCATGTACAAGTCTTTGCTTGAATATCTGTTTGAATTTTTTGGTTATATACTTGGGAGCAGAAGTGTTGGGTCATATGGTAACTGTATGTTTAGCATTTTGAGGAACTGCCAGATTGTTTTTTTCCAAAAGGGCTGCATCATTTTACATTCTCACCAGCAGTGTATGATAGTTCCAAATTCTCCATGTCCTTGTCAACTATTGTTATATCATCTATCTTGTTGAGTACAGTCACCCTAGTGGGTGTGAAATTGTATCTCACTGTGGTTTTGAGCTACATATCCCCAATGGCTAATAATGTTGAGTACCCTCTCCACTTTTTCAATATAAGTACCTCTTAATAGTCTTAAGTATTTCCTGTACATACAGGAAATTGGGCACTATATCAGATGGTGTTATAATTTTTGCTTCAACTATCAGAAATGATTTAAGAAACTCATGAGAACAAACACAGCCTATGGTATTTACCCCTATTTTCACCATTGTAGTGTAGTTCTTTCCTTTCTGAAGTTCCAAGCCTTCAGCTGTTATCATTTCTGTTTATAGAACTTCTTTTAGCCCATCATTAAGTGTAGCTTTGCTAGCAACAACAAATACTCTTCATCTGAAAATTCCTTTGTTTTCCCCTAACTTCTGAAGGGATTCTCTTGATGTAGATCTGTGGTTGACATTTTTCTTTCAGCATTTGAAAAATGTTGTACCATTTCCTCCTGGCTGCTATGCTTTGAAATATGAAATCTGTTGACAGTTGAATTGGTGTTTCCCTATAAGTAATACATTCTTTTTTTTTTTTTTCCTGGCTGCTCTCAAGATTTTTTCATTATCTTTAGTTTTCATAAGTCTATGTTGTGCCTTGGCATGGATTTATTTGGATTTATTATATTTGGGCTTCACTCAGCTTCTTGAATCTGTAGCTTTATTTATTTTGCCAAATTTGGGACGTTTTCAGCGTTCTTTCTTTTTTTTTTAATTAAAAAATTGTGGTAAAATACACATAACATAAAATTTACTATCTTAACCATTTTAAATGTACAGTTCAGTAGTGTTAAATACCTCCACATTGTTGTGCAATCTCCAAAACTCTTTCCATCTTGCAAAATGAAAACTTTATACCTATGAAACAACAACTCCCCATTCCCTTCTAACCCCAGCTCCTGTCAGTCATCATTGTTCTTTTTCTCTCTATGAATCTGACTACTCTCAATACCTCATATAAGTGGAACCATACAGTATTTGTCTTTTTGTGACTGGCTTATTTCACTTAGTATAATGTCCTCAAGATTCATCCCTGTCGTAGCATGTGTCAGAATTTCTTTCCTTTTTAAGTCAGTCATTATTTCTTTGAGTCCTCTTTCAGTACTTCTTTCTCTCTGCTTTCCTTTTGGACACTGATGATATGAATGCTGGAACTTTTGTTACTGTCCCACAGATTGCCCGAGGCTCTGTTCTTTTTTTCCAGTCTATTTTCTCTCTGTTGTTCAGATTGAGTAAATTCTGCTGCACTGACCTCAAGTTCACTGATTCTATCTTCTGTTATCTCCACTCTCTTATTGAGCCCATCCACTAAGTTTATTTCATTTATTGTGTTTTTCAGTTCTATAATTTCTATTTGCTTCTTTTTTATATAACTTCTTTATCTTTGCTGAGATTTTATATGTCATTATTTGTTTTGAGAGAATCTGTAATTACGTTTTGGATCATTTTTATTATGGATGCTTCATAATTCTTGTCAGATAAAATCTGATTCATCACAGTGTTGGTGTCTATTCTCATTCATGAATGATTTTTGGCTGTAAACTGGAGCTTTTTGTATACTACATTATGAGACTCTGGAACCTATTTATTCTTCTTTTTAAAGCAGGCAGTCCCTTTAATGACGTATACTGTGAGGGCTGGATACTTGTGTATGTTCCTGCTGCATCCCACTGACACGACCCTGGCAAAAGTGGGGTATTGACTCACACTTCCTTATTGCAAATGGGTAAAGTGGAACCTCAGCTACCCCGTTGGCTCTGCTGACACTATTCCAGTGCAAGTGGTGCACTGACCCACAGGTCTCTCTGGCTTCTGTTAATTTTTTTTTTAATTTTATTTATTTATTTATTTATTTTTGGCTGTGTTGGGTCTTCGTTTCTGTGCGAGGGCTTTCTCTAGTTGTGGCAAGCGGGGGCCACTCTTCATCACGGTGCACGGGCTTCTCACTATTGCGGGCTGTCTTGTTGCGGGGCACAGGCTCCAGATGTGCAGGCTCAGTAGTTGTGGCTCACGGGACTAGTTGCTCTGCGGCATGTGGGATCTTCCCAGACCAGGGCTCGAACCCGTGATCCCTGCATTAGCAGGCAGATTCTCAACCACTGTGCCACCCGGGAAGCCCTCTGGCTTCTGTTATTTTTGAATGAGAGTGTAAGCTCAGCTCCCCGGTGGGCCCTGCTGACACCAGGGGAAGGGGGGAGTAGAAAAGAACCAGCTAGCTCCACCTTTTACCACCTTGTTAAGCCTCATTCATGCTGACTGGGGGAGGAGGCTCAGTTCCACACTGTGCCACACTGATACCAGGGGAGGGGGGATAAGTGTGCTGACCAACCCTGCCTGACACTGCCTCTTTCAGTCTCATTGCTGTTAGGTGGGTGTGGAGGTTCAGCTTCCCACTGGGCCTCCCTGACACCAGGGTGGGGGGAAAAGTGGAGTGCTTACTAGCCCTGACATGTATCCTTCTGCTCAGTCTTTTTGATGTGGAGGGAGTGGAAGCTCAGCCTCCCTGTTGGACCCCACTGACATGGAGATGGACATGAAGTCCAGTGATGACTAGCCCTGCGCTGCTCCTTGCTTCTGGGTGAGTGTGGCAACTTAGGTTGCTACTGTACTGGGCTGACACTACTCTGGAAGGAGAATAAGAGCACTGTCTCTTTCTGCCAAATGATGGATTAGGACTGCCTGCTCAGTTCTGTCAACACTACCCCAGCAGTGGAAAAGGAGCATACCACTTTTTTTTTGTGGGAAGGAACGGAGTGGCAGATTAACTTCTCACTAGGCTCCATTGAAGCTGTAGGGCAGTTGGGAGGGTGCATTTTTTTTTCCATTAGTGTTTTGTTGGAGTAGGGCAGGTATTGCCAAAAAGGCTTTCTGTTGTTAGGTGATCCTTTCTCCATTTCCTTTAGATATGAGGTTCAGGCTTTTCTTAGAGCTTTCTTTGTCTGTGCCTGTTGGCTGTTATGGCTTGGAGGCTTCTGCAGTGCCTTGTCTGGGATATACGGGAGGCAAAAAGGAAACCACAGGAGCCCACTGCTGTATTGTTTCTTAAGTTCTGAGGCAGTCTGCCTTGTTCTTTCCACATTTCAGTCCTATTTGTTGTGTTATGTTCAGGAGTTTTGGGTTGAAAGAGGGAGGACCTAGAAGAAATGGAGTTTCTTCACCTTGGCAATAACGTAAGTCCTCTTAATTTCTTTTTTAAGAAAAAAAATCGGCAGAGCACACAACATCCTCAAAAATGGATTTTTTAATATCTAAGGGGATTTCTGATAGTAGTAATGATTTAAAGAATAAACAATAGTGAAAGAGTATCTGGGAAAACTTAAAGAGGTGGAGACTTACTAGGTTTGGAAAGCCATGCAAAATACCTTTCCTAATTTCACTGGAAATTTGTGGAATATTAAACTGATCACTCTTGGTGTGGCCCAAGTTCTCTTTCTGTACAATGCTCCTTTGTGTGTTTGTAAAGTTCTTTGTGTTTTGCGGGGGAAAAGATGTGAGTGGCAGGGAAACTTTGGCTCCTTGTATATAAAACAAGATATGACATTCACAGTTACTGTTAAGTAAAATTAAGACTGGTGAAAGTAGGGTCCCATAGGGGGTTGCAATAGCAGCTGCTTTAAGTCTCAAAAGTAACAGCAGCAACATTTTTCCATACTCACATTTCCAACTCTAAGTACTAGTGACTTTTACTTGTTGGGATTCTTGCTGTAAAGGATACAATTTAAAATTCATCATTTCAGAAGAGGTCCATATCTTCACTTTACAACTCCTGTCTTAGATGCCATTTTCTGGTCCTTAAACACTCCTCTCCCCCCCAAATCAGTATGCTTCAGATGCTGCTGCATTACTAGTACCACGGTGATTATAGCATTGGATATTACAGGGAAAAAGCAAGTGTCTGAGCCCGCTAAGTCATTTGGAGGCAGCATAGTTGAAAGAACTTTGGAGTCAAAAAGACCTTCGAGATCAATTCTTGCATTTGACACTAACTAGCTGTATGGCTTTGGGCAAATTATGTAATCTTTTTGAGCTACAGTTTGTTCATCTGTAAAATGGGAATAATGCCCAATTTACAAGATTGTTGTGAAAATTCAATGACATAATGCACATAAAGTGAGGGCCCAAAGTTGGTGCTCAACAACTCTGAAAAAGCTTCTAGAGAACATGACCAATCTCTGACAGTTATATCTATATTCATCTAATATTTCTCCCGTTTGACCATGCTTCTGTTTCCTGCTTCTCCCATGCCTTAAATTCAATCTCTGTGCTTATGTATGCTACAGCTTATGGGACAAAGAGCCATAATTCACTTAGAACAGAAAAGATTGATATGCTCATTTTACCCTGATATTTATAATTACTTACTATCTCTAGTCTCCAGAGTAGAAGCCCAAGATGCTCAAAGAAAGGAAAAAAAAAATCAAAACTTAAAAAAATTTCAATGCAACCTAAATATTTCATGCTCAATTCTCTTCTGTTTTATAGTACAGATTTGTTTCTATAGTACAAGATTGTTTTTCTGGTGTAGAAATGGGGGAATTGAACTTAAAATTTGAGTTTTAATGGTATATTAATGATACTGTACATCACTGGCAATAATGTCCAAGGTTCTATCCAACCAACCTAAAAGGATTTAGTGGTAAAGAGAGATGGACATCACCAAGACAGCAGTTTGTTGGTGGGTCTACGTCTTGTGGCTTTACTAAGATTTTAAACTTTCATTCAAAAAATTCACTTTTAGCTTTTTCCACCCAGAGACAGTAAGGCAAGCTGATGCCCTGTAACCCCAATGGAACGCTTATGGCTAGAAAAAGCTTCCAGCCAAGCAGCTCTAAAGAAAGCCCAGCCTGCCCAAGATTCAGGCAAAAGAAGATCAATATGAATACTTTAAGGTTAAGATTAGGTCTAGAAGCATCAAAAAGGCAAAATGAACACCTGCCCAGAGGAGCAAACTAAGACAAGGAAGACTTTATTTTTGTTCTTATTTTTCTCACCACCAGTAACTTCTGCTCAAATTATGTAACATCCCTGAGGTTGATGTAACATATGCATGTAAAAGGAAAATAACCTCTATTTCATGTGCAGGGATGATGTGAAGATTAGAGTGCCTAGCACAGGGCCTGAAACATAGTAAGGATGCAATAATTTTAATGCAATAATTTCAACTCTACTTAAAATTAATATAATTTCACAGCTGAAAGGAACCGTAGAGGTCATCCAAGTTCTTTTTCTTTAAATGTGTAAGAGTTTTATTCTGGCAGAAATTTGATCTCATAAAAAAATCAGCTCAGACAAATTCTTTTGCTGAGCTTTTCTGTAACTAAGCTCCTCAGAAAAAGCACATATTGCAAGAGACTAACAGCTAACGTCATAGTTAAGTGTTACAGGATACTTACTACAGTAGGTCTTTGAAGGCAAAATTCAGTCAATTATTGAGACACTTATAGGTTGGTTACATGTTAAAGCACAGATATATCTATATGACTATAATCTCACTCTATTTCTGCCAACAACAAGACAGGAAGGATCAGTCCTTACAGAATGGTGAGGGAAAGGAAATACTGACTCCTTGTCTCGTGGTTTAGACAACCAGTTCTGCAGAAAAACTAAGATGGTAAAGGTAGATTACCATTGTCAAAGACGCTATGAAGACCTAAAATCATAGTAAAAACAGAGCTACTTGTACTGTGGCCGAATATCAAATCACATGGGGAGTCAAAACATACCCTGGATTTTTCTTTTCTAAGTTGTAACAAAAGCAATAAAAAAAATGAGGAACACAAATGACAAAAGAAAAAATAGATAAATTGGACTTCATAAAAATTAAAAACTTCTGTGCTATGAATGATACCAACAAGAAAGTAAAAAGACTACCCACAGAATGGGAGAAAATATTTGCAAATCATATAACTTATGAGAATTGAATCCAGAATATATAAAAAGTCAGTAATAAAAAGACAACCCACTTGAAAAATGGGCAAAGTATGGGCATAGACATTTCTCCAAAGATGATATACAAATAGCCAATAAGCACATGAAAAGATGCTCAACATCACTAATTATTGGAGAAATGCAAATCAAAACCACAATGAGGCATCGCCTCACACTGGTCAGAATAACTATCATCAAAAACTCCACAAATAATAAATGCTGGAGAGGGTGTGGAGAAAGGGAACCCTCCTACACTGTTGGTGGGAATGTAAATTGGTGCAGCCACTATGGAAAACAGTATGGAGGTTCCTTAAAAAATTAAAAATAGAGCTACCATATGATCCAGCAATCCCACTCCTGGGTATATATCTGGAAAAAATGAAAACTCTGATTCGAAAAGATACAAGTACCCCAATGTTGATAGCAGCACTATTTACAATAGCCAAGACATGGAAACAACCCAAGTGCCCATTGACAGATGATTAGCTTAAGAAGATGTCACACACACACAATCTAATAATACTCAGCCATAAAAAAGAATGAAATATTGCCATTTGCAGCAACATGGATGGACCTAGAGAATATTATACTTAGTGAAGTAAGTCAGACAAAGACAAATATTATATGATATCACTTATATGTGGAATCTGAAAAATAATATAAATGAATCTATATAGAAAACAGAAACAGATTCACAGACATAGAAAACAAACTTATGGTTAACAAAGGGGAAAGGGGGGAGGGATAAATTAGGAGGTTGAGATCAACAAACTACTATACGTAAACTGGATAAGGAACAAGGATTTACTGCTTAATACAGGGACTTCCTTGGTGGTCCAGTGGTTAAGACTCTGTGCTTCCACTGCAGGGGGCGCAGGTTGGATCCCTGGTCGGAGAACTAAGACCCCACATGCCACACGGCACGGCCAAAGAATAAAAAAGTAAATACTGTTTAGCACAGAAAACTATATTCAATATCTTGTAATAACCTATAATGGAAAATAATTTGAAAAAAATATATAACTGAATCACTTTGCTGTATACCTGAAAGTAACACAATTTTGTAAATCAACTATATTTTAAAAAAAACAGTGAGAGATCGCCTCACACCCACTATAGATGGCTATAAACAAAAAGGCAGATAATAACAAGTGTTGATGAGGATATAGAGAAATTGGAACCCTAATATACTCTAGTGGGAGTATAAAATGGTGCAGCTGCTTTGGAAAACAGTCTGGAAGTTCTTAAAAGCTAAAACATTGAGTTACCATTTGACCCAGAAATTCTACTTCTGGGTATATACTTAAGAAAGCTGAAAACACATTTTCATTAAAAACGTGTGCGTGGATGTTCATAGCAGCATTATTCATAACAACCCAGAGTGTAATCAACTCAAGTGTCCATCAACTGATGAATGGATAAAATATGGTATATCCACACAATGGAATATTATTCATCCATAAAAGGAATGAAGTACTGATATGTGATTCAACATGGATGAACTTTGAAGTCACTATGCTAATTGAAATAAGCCAGATACAAAAGGACAAATATTCCACTTATATGAGGTACCTAGAGTTGTCAAATTCATAGAGACAGAAAGAATAGTGGTTACCAGGTACTGGTGGGAGTGGAGAAGGGGGAGTAGTAGTTTAGTGAATACAGAGTTTCTCTTTGAGAGGATGAAAAATTTTTGGAAATATAGAATGGTGATGGTTGCACAACATTGCTAATGTACTTTATGCCACTGAATTGTATCCTTAAAAATGGTTAAAATGGTAAATTATATGTTATATATATTTTACCACAATAAAAAAGGAATGAAGTCTTTATACATGCTACAAAATGGATGAACTTTGCAAACATTATGCTAAGAGAAAGTCGGACACAAAGGACCATATACTTTATGAGTCCACTGATATGAAATGTCCATAACAGGTGTATCTATTGAGATAGAAAGTGGATTAGTGGTTGCCTAGGGCTGAGAGAGGGAATGGAGGAGTTGGGGAATGACAGCTAAAGGGTTTCTTTTTGTGGTGTTAAAAATGTTCTAAAATTGATTTTGGTGGTCATTGTGCAACTTTGTGAACATTTTAAAAACTACCTGGTTGTACACGTTAAATGAGTGAATTATATAGTATGTGAATTATATCTCAATTTAAGCTGCTTTTTAAAAAATGAGGATTATAACAGTCAGTGATTAGTGAACAATGTATTACTTAGGTGTGTTGGGATTTTGCTGTGTATGTTATCATGTGTAATATATGTATATTACTATGTTTAGCTATTTTAATAACATGTTCTATTTTAATTTTTTAAAAAGATAAAAGTGAGCTAATATCATTTTCTCAAATAAATTCCATCTGTGTCTAAAGGCTGGCATTTTTGACTATACTGATAAAGGTCAAAGTACCTTGTCACTATATCTGCAAACTACAAAAGAAGCCAACAGGAAATGAATGTTCTTCTGAACATTGGAATTGCAAATAAAATCACATCTTAAGAACCTCATATTTACATGGTGTTTAATTTACAAAGCACTTTCTGATATATTTCTGATGTACTGATCCTGTTAATATCCTTGTGAGGTGATCAGGATGGGTGTTAGGCCATCACTTTCCCTTGCCCAAGAAATTAAACAGAGGTTTGATCCACCCAAGTCCCACAGCTAGTTAGTGGCTGAACTAGATCTGAATTCTAAATCTATTTTCAACCAATGCTCTGCCTAATCTACCATTCTATTCAATAAACTAGATCACACAGTGCTCCATAAACAGGACACATTTCTATATAGCAAAAGCAAATTAAAAACGTGAAAAATATATAAATAGGCCATTAATATAAAGAACTCTCACAAGTTGTCCATTTGTGTTTCTAACTCCAATTTATCTTTTTGTGATCTCTGAACAAGTGCACTATTTTATGTGCACTTAAGGCTTTTAAACAAGGCATGAATAGCATAAGACAAACTCAGACAGGGTTTGGGGCATATGGGTTCTAGGTAATAATTTTATTGTTAAGCATTTTCTGAACATGTGCATTGTATTACTTTGGAATTAGACCTAGACATGGTCTCTTACTTCACGGAACTGCCAATGTAATGGGAGGAGGCGGCAAGACAAAAACAAGTAAAAGTGACCAATAAAGAAACGAATAAATTTGAATTGAGGAGTAAAGAGAGTCAGGTTAGAAGAAAAATGAAAATGGACTGGAGGGTAGATAGGATGGCTCTGAACAATGACAGAGAGAATTTCAGAAAAGTCTTGATTGGAATGCCTAGTTCAAGCCTGCCATTTCACTGTAAAAGGGAGAGGAAAGAGATCTTAATCAGCACAGCAGTTAAGAGTGCAGTTTGCATTTATTTTTCTCATGCAGGTCTCAACAAATGCAGGGACTGGAATCATACAGAATATGATTTAAAAATTCATTGGTATGTTTCTTAAGAATATGATGTTGAATGAATTTATTTCATTGAGTGGACAAGGAAAAATGTCAAATTATTTGATGTTTGTTCCAAGAAATGCATCCAAAATCTTTGAACTTGTCAATCAATAATGTGAAGAAAGAAAATAGCTTCTGTAATCTCCATGGCACTTAGTCTAACTTAGGGGAAAAAAAAAACCTTATTCCTTTATCAATGATTTTTATATAGGGCCTCAGGCAATCTGGAAAGAACATTTTCAAGATCACACACATAATCCAACTAAGTCTGACCTTTGGATTCTTTTTTCCCCTTATAACTACCTCCATTAAACTGTTTCCTAAGAATAGAGAGAAATCTATGACTAAAGAAAAATGGATTCATCTTGTTTTCTCCAGATCATTACACGCCCATCAGAATCCTGCTTCATAGCCACTGGGAGAAATGATCAGGTACTTTGTTGGAGATCGATACACTGAAACAGTGATTCTTAGTTCTCATTTTACAATATCCCATTGGGACTCTGACTTTTTTTCCAGGGGTATTAGGAAATTCTTGAAACATTAATTTCAGTTCACTTTAGCTTTTAGTATAAATATATGCCAAATGGCACTTCCTTGGGGGAGGAGAAGGAGTCTTGGCCAGGAGAAGAAATCCAAAATCCAGCTAACAATAGAGTATTGTAACTCCAGGGGTGGGAATTGCAGCTTTAGCTCTCTGCTTGGCACGGACATCAAGCCATGACCCTCCATTGCTTCTCTGGTGTCAGAGAAAGGGAAAAAGAAGAGGGATAACTCTGACGCTCACATTTTAAAACCTTAAAAACACATATATCTAGAAATTCTATAATACTTAATTGTTAATAGTGGCTACGTCTGGGAACTGAGGTTGTGGTGTTACTTTCCCTGTGTTACATCATAAATTCCTCTAATGCTTTAACTTGATTTTAGAAGGAGCACGTATTGCTCTTGTATTCATTAAAACTTTCAACTGAGGTTTCAGAAGCCAAAAATAAAATAAATCAGAATTATTAAGCCTAAAAAGACAAACTAAATAGCTTTAATTCTGAAAACAGCTGGTTATAATATAAAGACTAGTGCTACAGAATTCTTATACCACCAGTGTCCAATAGAAATGTAAGCCACAAATTTGAGCCACATATATAATTTAAAATTTTCTATTAGCCATTTTACAAAAGTAAAAAAAAAAAAAAAACAGGTGAAGTTAATGTTACACTTTATTTAACTCAATATATCCAAAATATTGCTTTTTTGAGTACTAAGTCTGAAATCTGCTAGGTATTTTACATTTACAGCATATCTTAATTCACATTGGCTATGTGTATCTTTATTTATTTAGTTTTAAAAAACAATGTAATGAGCACCTGGGAACTAATCACCCAAAACAAAAGCTAGGACTTTGTAAACAACATACATCTGATTACATGTTTCCTTCTTACTCTCATTTCCCTACCTCTCTCCTCCATCCTTTATCCCAAACCTTGTGTTCATCATTTCCTCAATCTCCTTCTCATATAATTGCATCACATTGATATGAACTCTTAAAAGAGAATTAGCTGTTTATAACTTCATATAAGAGTTATTAGGCTGTGTTTAATATTTTGGGAATTACTTTTTTTTCAGTATTCAATTAGGTTTGTCATTATTATAGGTCCAAAGTGACTTGTTTCTTAATTGCATTTAATACATACACGGGTTTTTCAATTTTTTCCGGTTTTATTGAGGTATAATTGACATATAACATTGTATTCAGTTAAGGTGTACAACACAATGATTTGATATATGTATAAAGTATGAAATAATTACCACAATATTTAGTGAACATCCATCTCCACAATTACAATTTTTCTTCTTGTGATGAGAACTTTTAAGATCTACTCTTAGCAATTTTCAAATACACAACACAACACAACATTGTTAACTATAGTCACTATGCTGTGCATTACATCCCCAGGATTTATTTACCTTGCAACTGGAAGTTTGTACCTCTTGACCACCTTCACCCATTTCCCCCACTACCCTAGCCATGGCCTCTGGCCAATCTGTTCTCTGTTTCTTTGAATTTGGTTTTCTTAGATTCCAAATATGAGTGAGATTATACAGTACTTGTCTTTCTCTGTCTGACTTATTTCACTTAGCATAATGCCCTCAAGGTCAATCCATGCTGCTGCAAATGGCAAGATTTCCTTCTATTTTATGGCTGAATAATATTCCATTATATATACATATGTGTGTGTGTGTGTGTTTGTATACACATACATATATACACCACATTTTCTTTTTCCATTCATCCGTTGCTGGACACTTAGGTTGTTTCTATGTCTTGGCTATTGTAAACAGTGCTGCTGTGAATATGGGAGTGCAGATATCTCTTCGAGATAGGGATTTCGTTTCCTTCGGATATATACCTAGAACATATATAGGTTTTTTGTGACAACTTCAACATAGGGGACTTACTTTTTATAAGCTTAAAATACATTGGTAAGATTCATCCATACCTCTAAGTGTTGCTACAGTTCATTGGTTAGACTGCTGTCTAATATTTCATTGTATATCACAGTTTATCCATACACTATCCTGTTGATGGGCATTTAGGTTGTTACATTTTTGTCTGCATATTCTTGTCTAAATCTACTATTGTATACACGTAGCAGTTTCTTTTGGGTAGAGATCTAGGAATTCACAATTCTTACCCAAATGAAACAGCTATATAGCAGATAAGGGAGAAGGCAGACAGAGATCAACCAGAGGGAGTTCCAGTATGGGTTAGAACCAGTAGGAAGAGCAACTGGTAGGGATGGCGTTGCTTGTGGAGGCCCAAGAAATATTGTGAGTGGCAGCTGGTTCTAGTTTTCCAGTCTTACTTTGCTCTACTGGGCTGCACCATGTGCAGTTAAAGCATTGAACAGTAGCAGTGAGTAAAGCCAGGCCCTACTGATAAAGGTTCCCATACAAATTTTGGCAATGCCAACACATCTAGAGAACTTGGGTCCTGTGTTCCCAAACTCTCCACCCTTGTCCGGTTCTTGGTGGTCAGTCTCTTTCCTCTGCATCCCTTAAATTGTCTTTCTGCACTGGGCTATGTGCAGGTATATACTGGAGGTACTGGCGGGGTAAGACAAAAACTTGACTTTTGGTGTATATGAAAGTATTCTCTGAGAGTGGGGGAAAGATGGAAAATTCTAAAATAGAGTTGTTTTTCTGTCCTAGACTGCATTAAATTCATCCCTATGAGCACAGTAAAAAATAACCTCTAGGAGTTAGGGCTTAGCATAGCTAGTTCTAATGGAAAAACATGAATCTGGGATTGGTAGCTGGATCAGCTACAAGGGACTGATTCTGAAGGAAGAGGGGCTGAGGAATTTATATAAAGTTAGGAATGAGAAACAGCAGTAGGAACTTTAAGGCCTGAGCCAAGGGCCTGGTGATGAAGAAAGGGGGAATTACACAGGTGCATATGGGGATACAGAACTCAGATTTGCCCGGGGCTTTGCATTTTGAAAAGCGCTTTTCAAATCACACTATATTTAATCCTCACAGTAACCCAGTGAAGTAGGTATTACCATTATGCCACTTTATAGGAACTGAGGCTGAAAGATTAATATGCGTGTTCACAAAGTTTCATAGCAAGTAAGTAGCAGACCTGCAACTTGAACCCAGGTCCCTAAACACAAAACCAAGGACTGTTTTATTGCTCCAGTGATCTACAGCTGAGGTATTAAAGTGTGTTGCTAATGCTTGGCTGCTAACTAAGTACTGAAGTAATGATTTACTTAAATAAAAACTGGAATAGATTTAATGGTGTTTCTGTAATAGTGCCACTCTCATTTGCATTCTGATAGGTCTTCTTGAGCAGGAAAGAAAGGAACCTAGTTATAGCCAGCATGCTAGAAAAATGCATAGAACTCCAGGGACCCCAGGAAGGGAGTCTCGCATGTCTATTCAAGCTCTGAATTACGCTGATAAAAGGTCAAGATCTGCCACACTATATACCATAGCAGTCAGAGAAGTAATCTAATTTGGTGAATGAAAGGTGAAATAATAAATATATACAATGTAATTTTTATTTCTTCATTTTTGTTTAACTTTGAGAATGGAACATTGTTCATGAGAGAGCAACTTGTGGGTCCTTCCCAGTTCTATTCCTGCACAAACAGCTTCTTCAAAGGGCAATTCTGGGCAATGTAAACAAATTTTTATAACAACTCCTTCCCTCAATCTCTCAATGACTTACCAAGTATTTGTTATTATATACAACTCCTGTGGCTTCACAGACATGTGCATTGTCCACTGCCTGTCTCTTAAGATCTTTCTAATGCAGTTTTCTCGATTCAAAGAGGGGAACGCTTTAGCATGGACCTGTAGTATGTTTTCTTTCAATCTGCAAACATTCATTAACTACTTGACTGTTTGCTTGTCCTAGCTAGTTGCCATGCTGAGGTAGAAGGAATCCCTAACCTCTTGTGACTTATCATCTAGCTGGGAAGATGAGAGAAGTACATGAAAGAGATCTAGAAAATGTATGTGTTTCAAGCATGTACCTGGAAGAATGTAAACTAAGAAGATAAAGCTATCTGGCTGGAGGTTCATTAAAGCCATGAAACTTTAGAACTGGATCCTGAAAGGATGGATAAGGATTAGAAGCAAGGAAGTAAGAAGGTAGTCCAGGAAGGGGATTGATTTAGTAAAATCAAGAGGCTGTAACCAGCAAGATCTGGTGAAAAAGGTAAGACCACTTACATTGCTGCTATGGTTGCCACCATGCCAATGT
Organism: Balaenoptera ricei; assembly: GCF_028023285.1. NCBI lineage: Eukaryota > Metazoa > Chordata > Mammalia > Artiodactyla > Balaenopteridae > Balaenoptera > Balaenoptera ricei. The sequence continues at coordinate 62,364,576 of NC_082660.1, read as the reverse complement.
TATATGATACACTAAGCATAAGTAGACCTTTCGTCTTCTTGGAATTCCCTATTTCTTTGAAATCCCCAAACCAGTAGTCTCTTATAAACTATGTTGTTTTATGTGTTCAACTTTTATGAGAAGTAACAATTCATATCTGTACATCACTGTATAGTTTATATGATAACTGCATATACATCATTTTGTTTGACCCTTACAGCAATCCTGTGTAATGACATGGAGGCTGACTTGCTACAAGTTAGAGGACTAGCAAGTGCAGAGCTCAGGACGTCAGTCCAGATCAGTTTCAGTCCAATCATTAACATTTACATGTTGTTTTGACCAATAATTGATATTCATAAATGATATGCTTAAGGTCCTAAGATTCTGATGTATATCTTGCATCAGGAATTATTAAATTATGCCTTGGTTCATTTTTTTATGTTTAGCATATTTGGTTGTTATTCAAGATTTTTAAAACTCGTATGAAATATTTTAGAACATATAATCTTTAAGATGGCTGCTAGTAGAGGTGGTTGAATACTGTCCTTCAGATTTCTTTTCAATTACAATGCTGTACAGTCCTCACTTGGCAACTTCATGCACAGTGAACATCTCACTTACTTGGCACCACATAAGAGGTTCCACAGAAGTGAGTTTTCTGGGTAACTAAAGCTTACTCCACTGACAGCAAACTTTGAGATCTGGCAGAAATCTTTCTAATATACTTTGAGACTTCCCTGTCTTGTCATGTTAGATAGAGTTGTCTATTACAGGATAAGCATCACTATGAAAATCCCCTACTGGACCATACAGTGAAGTGCTCAGTGTCTTACCAAGGCATACAGGGAAGTTTGAACCCTTACATTAATAGTCCCAAGTGACTTCACTTTTCTGGTTATTCTGTTTTTAGAATTCTTATTTTCTTTATGCTGCTAACTGTGCCTTCTTAGGGTATCAGTTTTCCCACATCTGGTAGACCTCTTTTCCCATTCTCATTGGTCATCAGACAACTAAACTCAGTACATCAGTAAGTAACCTTTATTTTATATACAACACTAAACCAAAAGGCTTAGTGAGGTTGTTGCCACCCTTCTCTCACAGGTGTAGAGTAAGAGGCCTCAGTGGATTGAGATTTTGTTCCCAGATCATTGGGTTTCATTCTCTCTCCTTTTGGGGTTTTAGGTTGTGTTCTGGATTTTGGAGGTTGCTAAATAAAAGAGTTCTGACTTATCAGGATATATTGAGAATAATTATATTTTGTTTACTAAATTCACATTGTGTATATTTCTCCAAGATGGACAAAAGCAGATGAAACTTAAACTATCAGTAGTAATAGCAGCTTATGATATCCAATTTTTAATTCTTTAATTCTTAATTCATTGGTGGGAGAAGAAAAAGAGAACTCTTAAGACAAACCTTATTTAAAACAAGTACTCTACCTGAATCTTTAACACAGCTTTATATTTTTCTAAGTGCTTTAGCATGTATTATCTCTTTGATCATCACAATCCTGTGAAATAAACAGGATAGCTTCTTTTCTCAACTATAAAAGTGGTAAGAGATTGTGATATTTGAGAAAAAGCATTCTCATTTTTCTACCCAAAGCCTGAGAAATAGATGGATTAGTACTATTCTCATTTTATAGTTGATACTAATAATTACTAACTATTGAGCATCTGTAAGTGCCAGCAATGAGTTAGGCATTTTACTTTATCTCTAGTCCTTTTAGCATTAAAGGAAGTATTATTACTTCCTTTAATATTTTATATTTAGGTCATGAGAAAACTTAGGTTATATGACTTGACCAAGGCCACAAAGCTAAAAGTAGTAGAGCTAGAATTTGAAATTAGGTCTCCGTGATTTTAAATTTAAATCAGGTCTATGTGGCTTTAAATTCTATGCTCTTTCCTTACCCCAAGCTATCTGAGAGAGAGAAACCAAGGGTCAGAAAGGTTGCATCTTGATATCAACAGAGTTTTTCTTTCTTGTATGTATGATTTCTTCCAGGCACCTGGAGCTTTACTGTACTACGTTTGGGTTTTGTTTCTGATAGCTTCTGGATTTTGCATACTATGCTAGGGGGTAGGAAGAATAGATTATATTCAAACTGCTGAACTGAAACTTGAAAACAACCTCTGAGATAAAATATTTGTACCACAAATATACACCCTTCTCCTTTAAATAGGTGACAATGTAAACATGTGCTTTTAAAGAGCTTTGGAGATGACTTGTAAAGATAATGTGCCATATGGATCAATGACTTTATGACTCCAGTAAGAAATTTGTTGCTTCTTTTGAACAAAATAGAGATTTTAATGTGTGACCTGAAATATAAAATTTCATCTTTGGAAGCATGCAATTCATACTTTAAAATTTGATCATTTCAGCGTAGTTTTTTTTAAAAAAGTGATGAAACATATCTGAAATTCGAGGAGAGAATCAAATTGCTGTATTTACAATAACTGAACATCCTCTCAGCAGATACCATGAAGCTATCATGAGAAACACATTCTTTTTCCACTTCCTTTTTAAGAAATCATATTTCTAAACAGATTAGGATCAAAACATAGTGAATTACCAAGTCAATCTTCTTCCCGCTCTTCTGGCATAATGTAAGATAATGATGAGCTGAATTTCATTTATAAAGATGACACTACTAACTTTCTGGCAGCAGGCCAGGCCCATGAGTTGTTTTGCTATAGGGAGAATAGATCTGCACAAAGTCACCTTCTTCCTAGTACACCACTTGACAAATAGCACAAATTGGTTAGACTCCCGAGTTGGGGTATATAGAACTGCAGTGAGGCTAGACCCTAAGCAACTGACCTAATGCACCACAGTACTAAGTTCATTAAAGGGGGTGTATACTGGAAGCAGTGGTAAAATGCAGCTAAGATTCATAAGCCCACAGCAAAGCATCCTTGGTACTTCACCATTTCAAAAATAGCTTTCACTAAATTTCTGAACATGTTAATGGCATAGGATCTATGTCTTCTCAGTCAGTTTGAAGTCCTCAACAAGAAAGACAGTAGGATCAGTCACTGTTTCTAAATTACACTGAGGGTCTAAATGGTGCTACTTTGCACCAGAGATTAGTAAGTAGAAGATCAGGAAAATTAAAACTGCTACCAAAGTTAAGAACAATCATACATGTCGTTACCTTTAGTAAACAAGGAAGAATTATATTTGCCTTGCTAATATTTACTTCTCAAGTGTATGGGGGGTAGGGGAGAGATGTAGTGAGATGGGTAAGATGCCAAAGTAATTTGGGATTAAAATACCATTGATCAAATGCTTGAGTGAGCATTGGAAAGCCCTGAGGTGGTTCTGGGCTCTAGTCACACTTTCTCTGCCCAAAGGTTCTGGCTTTCCTCAGTCCTTTCTTCAAGTCTCCTATGTTACATATCAGGTTTCCTAAGCCAAGAGGAGAGCCAAAAATCCTAGGGGATTGGTTAGCTTTGCACTTGCTGTTTCCTTTGTCAGAAATGTACCTTCTACTTTTCTTCATCAAAGTCTCATTCATCCTCCAAAATCCAATTCAAATGTCACTTCATTCATTCATATATACATGCCTAGTATGTGCCAGCCATTGTGCACTTCTCCTTGGAGATGTATTTAATATATTTGGCCATTCTGTGGCCCCTTCCTCTGTGCTTCCACTGTAATCTTATCACACCTCCATATAAGTACTTACCACCTCTGGAAAGTATTTATAAGATTCTCTCTTATGAAAACAATGTGCTTCCAGGACTGAGGAACCTTATCTTACCCATTTGTGTATCCCTGGGTGTAATATAATACAGTGCCTTGCACATAGTAGATGGTTAATGAATCTCTAGCTATTCTCTCCCTCCCTTTCATTTATATTTGTTATTTTCTACTTACTCTTGTGACTTGATTCTCAGTCCTTCTGTCCCTATTACTTTACTCAAACTGCCCTGACCAGTGTTGCCAACAACAAACTTCTTACTGAATTCAGTGGATGGACGAGACACACTTCTTCCATTAGGCTTGCTAAATTGGTAAAATGTAAGCCTAGAGCTGCTAGTAGCTATTTCTGCCACCTATAGGGAGAACCTGCCTGAAGAATAAGGCCAATATAAAGGGAAGCAGAACTGAAAAAGTCCTGATGACATCATTTGAGCTCCAAGATTCAGCCATGTTTTAAGCCAACTTTGTCAGAGACTTTATAGTTAGAAATGGGCCAATAAATCCTATGCCCTCTTTAAAACAAAACAAAACAAAACACCAAAAAAACCCTTAATCCAGTTTAGGCCAGCTATCTGTCACTTGTAACTGAGAGAGTCTTAACATAGCTAATGATCTCCATATCTATATTTCCAGTCCAGATATTTTTCCTGAGCTTCAGATACATATCTCCAACTGTTTACAGGTTTTCTCCTCTTGAATTGCCCATAGGTACCTGACACTTAACCTGTCTAAAACCACACATTTTCCTACTCGGATCATTATCTCAGTAAATAGTACAGCACCTTGCCAGAAACCTGGGTGGCTTCCTTGGCTCCTCTTTTTCTCCCCTCAATCAAATCACCAGTCTTAATTTTTTCTACCTACTAACTAAATCTGTCTACGTCAGTCTCCATTGCAGCTACGTTAATCTAGCCACCGTCATCTCTTATGTGTATCATTGCAGCAGCCTTCTAACTGCCTTCTTTGTCTCCCTCATGCCCTTTCCAGTCCATTTTTCTCCCCATTTTATACAATTTTTCCTGTTACATTTTAAAAATAAATTACAGTAGCACATGCTTACTGTAACAAGTCAAACAATTCAGAACTGTACAAAGAATCACTAAACAGTTCTCGCTTTCCTATCCAACCTCCTTCTACTGAGGTAATCATTAATTCACTCGGTGCCTCTGCTTCCCACCACTGTTTCTACATAATTATCTATATATCTATAGTTATAACTATATAGTTATAAACATTCTTAGGGTTTAAAAATCTTTCTGTCTCTTTTTTTACATCTTTATTGGAATATAATTGCCTTACAACGTTGTGTTAGTTTCTGCTGCACAACAAAGTGAATCAGCTATATGTATACATATATCACCATATCCCCTCCCTTTTGAGCTTCCCTCCCACCCTCCCTATCCCACCCGTATAGGTCGTCACAAAGCATCGAGCTGATCTCCTTGCTGATGGCCCACTAGCCATCCATTTTACATTTGGTAGTGTATATACTTCAATGCTACTCTCTCACTTTGTCCCAGCTTCCCCTCCCTCCCTGTGTCCTCAAGTCTGTTCTCTACATCTGTGTCTTTATTCCTACTCTACTACTAGGTTCATCAGTACCAGTTTTTTTTAGATTCCATATATGTGCATTAGCATATGGTATTTGTTTTTCTCTTTCTGACTTACTTCACTCTGTATGACAGACTCTAGGTCCATCCACCTCATTACAAATAACTCAACATCGTTCCTTTTTATGGCTGAGTAATATTCCATTGTATATATGTGCCACATCTTCTTCATCCATTCATCTGTCAATGTACATCTAGGTTGCTTCAATGTCCTGGCTATTGTAAATAGTGCTGCAATGAACATTGTGGTGCACGTATCTTTTTGACCTATGGTTTTTTTTTTTTTAATTTTACTTATTTATTTATTTATTTATTTATGGCTGTGTTGGGTCTTCGTTTCTGTGCGAGGGCTTTCTCTAGTTGTGGCGAACAGGGGCCACTCTTCATCGCAGTGCGCGGGCCTCTCATTATCGCGGCCTCTCTTGTTGCGGAGCACAGGCTCCAGACACGCAGGCTCAGTAGTCGTGGCTCATGGGCCCAGTTGCTCTGCGGCATGTGGGATCTTCCCAGACCAGGGCTCGAACCCGTGTCCCCTGCATTGGCAGGCAGATTCTCAACCACCACGCCACCAGGGAAGCCCTGACCTATGGTTTTCTCAGGATATATGCCCAGTAGTGGGATTGCTGGGTCATACGGTAAAAATCTTTCCCTTTTCAATGAAAATGTGATAGTATTATACACATTACTCTGAAACTTGCAGCAAAAGAATATGCCTATTCTTTCAGATCCATCTATAAAACTCTAATTCATTCCTTTTAATAGCTGTATAATATTCAATATTATGGCTATGTCACAATTTAGTCAATCAACCATTTCCTTATTCATAGAGATTAGGGTTATTCCTCTTTTGCCACTAAAACAGTGCTATAATAAACATCCTTTTATATATTTGACCTATGTAGTGGTATTGTTATACATGTAGGATAAATTCCCAAAACTGTATCAAAGGTATTCTAATGTTTAATTTTACTAGAAAGTTGGATTAATATCCAAAAATGGGTGAAACAACTTATATTCTCAAATGTGATACATCACATTAACAGAATGAAAGATAAAAATCATATGATCATCTCAAAAGATGCAGAAAGCATTTGACAAAATTCAACATCTTTTCTGATAAAAAAAACTCTTCACAAATTAGGTATAGAAGGAATGCATCTCAACTTAATAAGGGCCATATACAACAAGCCCACAGCTAAAATCATATTTAACAGTGAAAAGTTGAAAGCCTTTCCTCTAAGATCAGGAACAAGATAGGATGCCCATTCTCAACACAGTACTTGAAGTCCTATAGTCGAGCAAGTAGGCAATAAAAAGAAATAAAAGGCATCCAAATTGGAAAGAAAAAAGAAAAATTGATTCTGTTTGCAGATGGTATGTTCCTATATATAGAAAACCTTAGACTCCACCAAAAACCTGTTAGGAATAATAAACGAGTTCAGTAAAGTTGCAGGATACAAAATCAACATACAAAAATCAATTGTGTTTCTACACACTAACAAGGAATTATCCAAACAAAGAAATCAAGACAAAGATCCCATTTACAACAGCATCAAAAAGAATGAAATACCTAGGGATAAATTTAGCCAAGGAAGTGAAATAGCTGTACATTAAAAAGTGCAAAACACTGATGAAAGAAATTGAAAAAGACACACAAAAAATGGATTAGAAGAACTGGTATTGTTAAAATGTCCATATTACCCAAATCCATTTTTAGATTCCATACAATCCCTATCAAAAATCCAATGACATTTTCCACAGAAATAGAAAAAACAATCATAAAATTTATATGGAACCACAAAAGACCCCAAATAGCCCAAGCAATCTTAAGCAAAAAGAACAAAGCTGGAGGCATTACATGTACTGATTTCAAAATACATTACAAAGTTATAGTAATCAAAACAGTATGGGCCTGGCAAAAAATCAGGCATATAGATCAATGGAACAGAATAGAGAGCTTGGAAATAAATCCATGCATTTATGGGCTACTGATTTTTGACAAGGGTGCCAAGAGCACAGAGGGAGAAAGAACAGCCTCTTCAATAAGTGGTGCTGGGAAAACTGGATATCACATGCAGAAGAATGAAACTGGACCCTTATCTCATAGCGTATACAACAAACCCCTCAAACTGGATTAAAGACTTAAATACAGACCTGGAATTGTAAAACTACTAGAAGAAAATACAGGGGAAAAACTTCTTGACATTGCTCTGGGCAATAATTTTTTGGATATGACCTCAAAACCACAGGCAGGGCTTCCCTAGTGGCACAGTGGTTAAGAATCCACCTGCCAATGCAGGGGACAAGGGTGCAAGCCCTATTCTGGGAAGATCCCACATGCTGTGGAGCAACTAAGCCCATGCGCCACAACTACTGAACCTGCACTCTAGAGCCTGTGAGGCACAACTACTGAGCCCGCGTGCTACAACTACTGAAGCCCATGCACCTAGAGCCTGTGCTCCGCAACAAGGGAAGCCACTGCAATGAGAAGCCCGCACACAGCAACGAAGACCCAATGAAGCCAAAAATAAATAAATAAAATAAATTTATTTAAAAAAAACCCACAGGCAACAAAAACAAGGTAAGTGGGATAGCATCACACTAAAATCTTCTGCACAAAAAAGGAAACAATCAACAGAGTGAAGACACCACCTATAGAATGGGAGAAAATATTTGCAAACCACGTATCTGATAAGGGGTTAGTATCCAAAATATGTAAGGAATTCAAACAACCCAATAGCAAATACATACATACATACACACATACATACATACCTGATTAAAATATGGGCACAGGATCTGAATAGATGGTTTTCTAATGAAGACATACAAATAGCTAACTGATATATGAGAAAATGCTCAACATTACTAATTATCAAGGACATGTAAGTCAAAAAGCACAAGGAGATGTCACCTCATATCTGTTAGGATGGCTATTATTCAAAGGACAAGAGACAACAAGTGTTGATGAGGGTGTGGAGAAAAGGGACCACTTGTACATTGTTGACAGGAATGTAAATCAGTATAGCCATTATGCAAAACAGAATGGAGGTTCTTCAAAAATTAAAAATAGAAATGCCATATGATCCAGCAATCCAACTTCTGGGTGTATATACAAAGGAAATGAAATTAGTATCTTAAAGAGATATCTGCACTCTCATATTCATTGCAGCATTATTCACAATAGCCAAGATATGGAAACAATGTAAGTATCCATCAACAGATGAATGAAGAAAGAAAATGTGATAAACACACACACACACACACAGAGGAGGTGGTTGCCAGGAGCTTCGGGGTAGAGGAAATGGTGGTGGGGGGGTGTTGATCAAATGGTACAAAGATTCAGTTATGCAGGTGAGTAAGTTCTGGAGATCGAATGCATAGCATGGTGACTATAGTTAACAATACTGTATTCTATAATTGAAATTTGCTAAGAGACTAGGTGTTCTCACCACAAAAAAAGGGGAACTATGTCAGGTGATGGAAATGTTAATTAGCTTGATTGTGGTAACTATTTCACAATGTATATGTATATCAAAATATCACATCATACAGGGCAGACAGCAGAAAAAAGAAGAACTAACTAAACAACCAACAAGGAGGGAACCCAGCCCCACCCATCAACAGTCAAGCAGATTAAAATTTTACTGAGCTCTGCCCACCAGAGCAACAGTCAGCTCTACCCACCACCAGTCCCTCACGTCAGGAAACTTACACAAGCCTCTTAGATAGCCTCATCCACCAGAGGGCAGACAGCAGAAGCAAGAAGAACTAAAATCCTGCAGCCTGTGGAACAAAAACCACATTCACAGAAAGATAGACAAGATGAAAAGGCAGAAGGCTATGTACCAGAGGAAGGAACAAGATAAAACCCCAGAAGAACAAATAAATGAAGTGGAGATAGGCAACCTTCCAGAAAAAGAATTCAGAATAATGATAGTGAAGATGATCCAGGACCTCAGAAAAACAATGGAGGCAAAGATCGAGAAGATGCAAGAAATGTTTAACAAAGACCTAGAAGAATTAAAGAACAAACAAACAGAGATGAACAATACAATAACTGAAATGAAAACTACACTAGAAGGAATCGATAGCAGAATAACTGAGGCAGAAGAACGGATAAGTGACCTGGAAGACAGAATGGTGGAATTCACTGCTGTGGAACAGAATTAAAAAAAAAGAATGAAAAGAAATGAAGACAGCCTAAGAGACCTCTGGGACAACATTAAACACGACATATGCATTATAGGGGTCCCAGAAGGAGAAGAGAGAGAGAAAGGACCAGAGAAAATATTTGAAGAGATTATAGTCGAAAACTTCCCTAACATGGGAAAGAAAATAGCCACCCAAGTCCAGGAAGCACAGCAAGTCCCATACAGGATAAACCTAAGGAGAAACACGCTGAGACACATAGTAATCAAAGTGGCAAAAATTAAAGACAAAGAAAAATTATTGAAAGCAGCAAGGGAAAAACGACAAATAACATACAAGGGAACTCCCATAAGGATAACAGCTGATTTCTCAGCAGAAACTCTACAAGCCAGAAAGGAGTGGCATGATATACTTAAAGTGATGAAAGGGAAGAACCTACAACCAAGATTACTCTACCCGGCAAGGATCTCATTCAGATTCGGCAAGGATCTCATTCAGATTCGACGGAGAAATCAAAAGCTTTACAGACAAGCAAAAGCTAAGAGAATTCAGCACCACCAAACCAGCTCTACAACAAATGCTAAAGGAACTTCTCTAAGTGGGAAACACAAGAGAAGAAAAGGACCTACAAAAACAAACCCAAAACAATTAAGAAAATGGTCATAGGAACATACATATCGATAATTACCTTAAACGTGGATGGATTGAATGCTCCAACCAAAAGACACAGGCTTGCTGAATGGATACAAAACCAAGACCCATATATATGCTGTCTACAACAGACCCACTTCAGACCTAGGGACACATACAGACTGAGAGTGAGGGGATGGAAAAAGATATTCCATGCAAATGGAAGTCAAAAGAAAGCTGGAGTAGCTATACTCATATCAGATAAAATAGACTTTAAAATAAAGAATGTTACAAGAGACAAGGAAGGACACTACATAATGATCAAAGGATCAATCCAAGAAGAAGATATAACAATTATAAATATATATGCACCCAACGTAGGAGCACCTCAATATATAAGGCAACTGCTAACAGCTATAAAAGAGGAAATAGACAGTAACACAATAATAGTGGGGGATTTTAACACCTCACTCACACCAATGGACAGATCATCCAAAATGAAAATAAATAAGGAAACAGAAGCTTTAAATGACACAATAGACCAGATAGATTTAATTGATATTTATAGGACATTCCATCCAACAACAGCAGATTACACTTTCTTCTCAAGTGCGCACAGAACATTCTCCAGGATAGATCACATCTTGGGTCACAAATCAAGCCTCAGTAAATTTAAGAAAATTGAAATCATATCAAGCATCTTTTCTGACCACAACGCTATGAGATTAGAAATCAATTACAGGGAAAAAAACGTAAAAAAGACAAACACATGGAGGCTAAACAATAGGTTACTAAATAACCAAGAGATCACTGAAGAAATCAAAGAGGAAATCAAAAAATACCTAGACAAATGACAATGAAAACACGATGATCCAAAACCTATGGGATGCAGCAATAGCAGTTCTAGGAGGGAAGTTTATAGCTATACAAGCCTACCTCAAGAAAGAAGAAAAATCTCAAAGAAACAATCTAACCTTACACCTGAAGACACTAGAGAAAGAAGAACAAACAAAATCCAAAGTTAGCAGAAGGAAAGAAATCATAAAGGTCAGAGCAGAAATAAATGAAATAGAAACAAAGAAAACAATAGCAAAGATCAATAAAACTAAAAGCTGGTTCTTTGAGAAGATAAACAAAATTGATAAGCCATTAGCCAGACTCATCAAGAAAAAGAGGGAGAGGACTCAAATCAATAAAATCAGAAATGAAAAAGGAGAAGTTACAACAGACACCGCAGAAATACAAAGCATCCTAATAGACTACTACAAGCAACTCTATGCCAATAAAATGGACAAGCTGGAAGAAATGGACAAATTCTTAGAAAGGTATAACCTTCCAAGACTGAACCAGGAAGAAATAGAAAATATGAACAGACCAATCACAAGTAATGAAATTGAAACTGTGATTAAAAATCTTCCAACAAACAAAAGTCCAGGACCAGATGGCTTCACAGGTGAATTCTATCAAACATTTAGAGAAGAGTTAACACCCATCCTTCTCAAACTCTTTCAAAAATTTGCGGAGGAAGAACACTCCCAAACTCATTCTATGAGGCCACCATCACCCTGATACCAAAACCAGACAAAGATACCACAAAAAAAGAAAATTACAGACCAATATCACTGATGAACATAGATGCAAAAATCCTTAACAAAATACTAGCAAACAGAATCCAACAACACATTAAAAGGATCATACACCATGATCAAGCGGGATTTATCCCAGGGATGCAAGCATTCTTCAATATACACAAATCAATCAATGTGATACACCATATTAACAAACTGAAGAATAAAATCCATATGATCATCTCAATAGATGCAGAAAAAGCTTTTGACAAAATTCAATACCCATTTATGATAAAAACTCTCCAGAAAGTGGGTATAGAGGGAACCTACCTCAACATAATAAAGGCCATATATGACAAACCCACAGCAAACATCATTCTCAATGGTGAAAAACTGAAAGCATTTCCTCTAAGATCAGGAACGAGACTAGGATGTCCACTCTCGCCACTATTATTCAACATAGTTTTGGAAGTCCTAGCCACGGCAATCAGAAAAGGAAAACAAATAAAAGGAATACAAATTGGAAAAGAAGAAGTAAAACTGTCACTGTTTGCAGATGACATGATACTCTACATAGAGAATCCTAAAGATGCCACCAGAAAACTACTAGAGCTAATCAATGAACTTGGTAAAGTTGCAGGATACAAAATTAATGCACAGACATCTCTTGCATTCCTATACACTAATGATGAAAAATCTGAAAGAGAAATTAAGGAAAAACTCCCATTTACCATTGCAACAAAAAGAATAAAATACCTAGGAATAAACCTACCTAGGGAGACAAAAGACCTGTATGCAGAAAACTATAAGACACTGATGAAAGAAATTAAAGATGATACCAACAGATGGAGAGAAATACCATGTTCTTGGGTTGGAAGAATCAATCTTGTGAAAATGACTATACTACCCAAAGCAGTCTACAGATTCAATGCAATCCCTATCAAATTACCAATGGCATTTTTTACAGAACTAGAACAAAAAATCTTAAAATTTGTATGGAGACACAAAAGACCCCGAATAGCCAAAGCAGTCTTGAGGGAAAAACAGGGAGCTGGAAGAATCAGACTCCCTGACTTCAGACTATACTACAAAGCTACTGTAATCAAGACAATATGGTACTGGCACAAAAACAGAAACATAGATCAATGGAACAAGATAGAAAGCCCAGAGATAAACCCACGCACCTATGGTCAACTAATCTATGACAAAGGAGGCAAGGATATACAATGGAGAAAAGACAGCCTCTTCAATACGTGGTGATGGGAAAACTGGACAGCTACATTTAAAAGAATGAAATTAGAACACTCCCTAACACCATACACAAAAATAAACTCAAAATGGATTAAGGACTTAAATGTAAGACCAGACACTATAAAACTCTTAGAGGAAAACATAGAAAGAACACTCTTTGACATAAACCACAGCATGATCTTTTTTGACCCACATCATAGAGTAAGGGAAATAAAGACAAAAATAAACAAATGGGACCTAATGAAACTTAAAAGCTTTTGCACAGCAAAGGAAACTACAAACAAGACGAAAAGACAACCCTCAGAATGGGAGAAAATATTTGCAAATGAATCAACGGACAAAGGATTAATCTCCAAAATATATAAACAGCTCATACAGGTCAATATTAAAGAAAGAAACAACCCAATCCAAAAATGGGCAGAAGACCTAAATAGACATTTCTCCAAAGAAGACACACAGATGGCCAAGAAGCACATGAAAAGCTGCTCAACATCACTAATTATTAGAGAAATGCAAATGAAAACTACAATGAGGTATCACCTCACACCAATTAGAATGGGCACCATCAGAAAATCTATAAACAACAAATGCTGCAGAGGGTGTGGAGAAAAGGGAACCATCTTGCACTGTTGGTGGGAATGTAAATTGATACAGCCACTATGGAGAACAGTATGGAGGTTCCTTAAAAAACTAAAAATAGAATTACCATATGATCCAGCAATCCCACTACTGGGCATATACCCAGAGAAAATGATAATTCAAAAAGACACATGTACTCCAATGTTCATTGCTGCACTATTTACAATAGCCAGGTCATGGAAGCACCCTAAGTGTCCATCGACAGATGAATGGATAAAGAAGATGTGGCACATATATACAATGGAATATTACTCAGCCATAAAAAGGAACGAAATTGGGTCATTTGTTGAGACGTGGATGGATCTAGAGTCTGTCATACAGAGTGAAGTAAGTCAGAAAGAGGAAAACAAATATCGTATATTAACGCATATATGTGGAACCTAGAAAAATGGTACAGATGAACCAGTTTGCAAGGCAGAAATTGAGACACTGATGTAGAGAACAAACATATGGACACCAAGTGGGGAAAGCGGCGGGGGGTGGGCGGGGTGGTGTGATGAATTGGGCGATTGGGATTGACCTGTATACACTGATGTGTATAAAATTGATGAGTAATAAGAACCTGCTGTATAAAAAGAAATAAAATTAAATTAAAAAATTTAAAAAAAAGAACATGATCTCTTTTTACTCATTCGTTTATACAAACAGTATTTTTTGAGAACCGACTGTGTTTCAACCCTGTGCTGAGGATACAGTCATGAACAATAATGTTGTATAATAAACAAAACTAAGTTATTTTCAAAAAACAAATTACATCGTACACCTTAAATATATACAATTTTTATTTGGCAATTGTACTTCAATAAAGCTGGAAAAACACCCAATTTATTTTCTTTCCACAAATACATGGGTTTCCCCACCTAATTAGCATAGGATATTATTGCATTATAAAATTATTGCTATTGTATTTGGGCTATGGGTAGAAAAATGACATATCAGCATATTTTTTTTATTTTATTTTATTTTTAATTAAAAAATTTTTTATTGAAGTATAGTTGATTTCCAATGTTGTACCAATCTCTGCTGTACAGCAAAGTGACTCAGTTATACATATATAGACATTCTTTTTTTATATTCTTTTCCAGTATGGTTTATCACAGTATATTGAATATAGTTCCCTGTGCTATACAGTAGGACCTTGTTGTTTATCTGTCCTATATATAATAGTTTGCGTGTACCCACCCCAAGCTCCCAGTCCATCCCTCTCCCTCTCCGCCCCTTGTCAACCACAAGCCTGATCTCTATGTCTATGAGTCTGTTTCTGTTTTGTAGATATGATCTATTCTTGACACTGATCCTGTGCTTGCCCATTGTCTTTAGGATAGTTTCTATGTTCCATAAAATGGATGCCAAGGCCCTGCATGATTTGGCCCCTGTTGGAGAGCTCATTTATTATCACTTCTCCTTTAGAAATCTACACTAACCATACTAACTTCTTTTGGTTCCTCAAATGAGCCAAGCTCCCCTTTACTCTAAGCCTTCCAACATGTACGTTCTCTCTACCTGGTTTACCCTTCCCTCAAATCTTCACTAGGGTAACTCTTTAGCATTGGTCAGGTTGCAGCTCAGATATTACCCCCATTAGGAGACCTTCACAGATCTCCTGGGTCTAGATCAGATGCTGATGTATCCCAAGTACCCTTTGCTTATCCTATTATACCACTTACTATACTATACAAAAACATCCAACTGTGAGTTTGATGAGGGTAGGGTCTTATCTTGTTCACCAGTGGGTCCCTAGTGTTCTAAACAGTGATCAATAAACATATATCCAATAACTAGTTGGTACTTATTAAATGAATAAATGAACAAAAAGGAAGTTGTAGTAGCTCCTCACCTGTGAGACAGAAGAGGCCCTGCAGGTCAAGGGGTAGAATCTAGAGTAAGGTGAGTTTGCATGAGTACTATACTACAGAGCCAACAGGAGTCTTCTGCCTACACATCTTCTTGAAACCAAATGTGTGCTCTTAATCCTTACTGAGCCTTTTCATGGACGCTAATGAAAAGGCTCATTTGACCATCCAAACTGAAACCCTGAGTATTTAATCATCCAGACATCATCTAATTGGTTAAAACAACCCTAGCTATTATCATTATATTATAGAAATCAGGAATAGTTAGGAGCAAATTATAACAATTAGACCGTCTATTCTAGGAGTTCAACATCTTTTCTTACTCTAACATATCTGAAGGATATGATATAATCTCATCAGTAACAGTCGTCTTCTTAATGGAGTGCAGTGGTCAGAATTTCCAGGGGTGTGTATACCTTGAACGAACTCCTTAGATAATGTTGAATCTCTTAAACCTGAGTTGAAAATCAGTGATTCTAGTCTAACCTTTAGAAAAAGCTAAGATGGGAGAAGTAAAGACTTGAAGGTCATGACTAGTATAACTACTAATGGCAGAGTTGGGACTAGAATCCTGGTCTCCTGGCCTAGAGTTCATAATTTTTTCTAATATTGAGAAACAAATAACTAGAAGGAATTTAAGAGAGTGAGGAGGACGAGAAGTACCTTTCGAGAACTTCAGGTCAGCTGGACCTGTGACCTCCTTTAGGCAAGTAAGATATTCCTCAAAGATATCTTACCTTTACAGCATTTTTCTAGTGGGGCATGTTCACACTTTACCTTACATGATGCTATATTGCTTATGTTTGTTATAATGGGTATGTATTATTTTGGTAAGTAAAAATGTCTCATAAATATTTTTAAGCAGCCTAATCTTTAACTAACCTCTATACCCAGTTCACTTTAGGACTTCAATGCTAAGGACAGGAGTTTGGTAGCTGTACCAACTACAGAGCCTGATACAACGTCTTACGAGTAGTTAGTATTCTAAAACTGATTGTTAACCGAGTGTCAGTGATGAAAGCCTGTTGAGATAATTTACTGCAAGGCTAGTTCCACGAATGAAAATATAACTTTAAAGTGCATTTTGGAGTATGAGCAAGCTAAGACGTTTTAGCTTACTTAATATCTTATTTGATATAAAGCCACTTTCCAGAGTGTTGTGCTGTGGGTACTTAAGCTGTTGGCTTCCATGACCAGTAGGCAACCTTGGGGACTGTACAGCTGAAATCAACAATCCTCTTCAAGTCTACACACACGGTAAACCTTCAAAACCTTTAATTTTGTCTTGTGAACAAGTCCCTGACACTCTATGTGTTCTCAAAACGATTTTCATCTCTCTCATTTGATAGTAGCACAGTGATGGCTCACTAAAAAGCAGTAAATATAAGAGCCGTACTAGAATGAGGGCACTTCTTAACTCTAGTTAATATTTGTATAGGCAGAAGTCTGTTTCTTTGAGATCATAGTCTTTCATTTTCATCTGTATCAACTTAATGCTGGCTAAGTCTTATTCCATTATTATTTTTAAGAAACGAAGGACAAAGGATATATTTCAATCTTATTTGTTTTTTCCCTTTACTCTTTTATAATACCAAAAATGAATACTAAGTTTTTCTTGATCTGTCCAAAGGTAAAGAAAACTACAAAGAAGAGATACTGAAAAAAGAGACACATATACACAGCCAGACAGCCAGAGTAAGAAAGTGACATGGAAGTGTACAGATGTGATCATTTCTTGTGATGAGGTAGGCCATAACTTGAGGCTTGGAGTCTTCTTTCTATGGGCTTCGATAGTATCAGTGAGTACAAAAAAGGACAGTCTGTCTGAAAGAGAGTACCTCTGTAGACATTAGAGTGGTTATTCATAAATTAATGAATATGAGTGCCTAAAATGCCTCGGAGACCATGCTACTATGTTCATTTTCCAGAGAGAATTTACTAATAGCTGCTAATTTCTGAAGCTTTTGCATACATTAACACTTTTGATTATTACAATGACTGCATGAGGTAAGCAAGCCTAATTATTCCCATTTATAGCTAAGGAAACTGAGGCTCAGAGGGATGTCACTACTCTAAGGTCACATGCCTGATAAGGTGGCAGTAACATCAGGATCAGGATCCAGAAATTGTGACTCAATCTAATACCTCTTCTATTACACAATGTTGCACTTTTATTTTTATTCTCTTACTAGGACAGAAATATGGGGGGATGGTGGGTATGGAGAGATATTAATATTGTGCCTGATTTCTGAAAATGCTCCTACAGGAAGAGAACAGATGGTTTTACAATAATATTTATAAAATATGGACACTATCTCTGTGGGAATTCTGGATTCACGTTACCTGCTTCTAAGACCTCCTGACCCTCTGAATATATTCTACATTTCATTCTAACTAGAAAATTACATTCTGCAGATTTCTGGAGTACCCAGCAAGAGATGTTTAAGCAAGCCACCTAGAACTATTATTACTTCAGAAACATATCACAAAGATGGATCTCAGCAGGAAATCCTGGCACAGATTTTTGGAACTGTCGTGACTCACAACACCTTCAATGAAGGGATCGTGCTTTCCTTGCAGAACAACAATATGCGAAAGGCCTCATATAATTAGCAAAAATGAACTTAAAGCTGATATCAATTACTTTTGGCCAACTCAAAACAGCAGCAGTAAATTTAAGATAGAGATGTAGTAAAGAAAAAGATCTCACGCATTTTCTTAAAGTTATAAAGTGCCACGATTTATACTGGAGGAAAACTAACCCTGTGTTTGGGACTCCTGCTTCCTAGTCAATGCCTTCATTTATAGAGTAATCCAAAGGAAGAAAATGAGATGAATCCAATCATTTCTTGAATGGTGGGTCAGAAAAATTGGGTATGACCTGGATATAGCCACTGACATTTTTTTAAGGCAAGATCGACTATGTGTTATGGTTACCAAAGGGGAAATGTGGGGGGAGGGATAAATTAGGAATTTGGGAGTAACATATACACACTACTATGTAAAAAATAGATAAAAAACAAGGACTTACTGTATAGCACAGGGAACTATACTGAATATTTTGTAATAACCTATATGGGAAAAGAATCTGCAAAAGAGTATATATATATATATATATATATATATATATATATATATATATATATATAAATATTATTTTTATATGTGTATAAATATCACATATATATATAAAACTAGATCACTTTGCTGTACACCTGAAACTAACACAACATTGTAAATCAACTATACCTCAATAAAAAATAAATTTAAAAAAAGGTAGACTATATCTATGTTATGCCCCTAAGCAACTAGTTTAGTAGTCTGGTGAAAAGAGGAAAACAGTCTGATTTATTCTTGGTGAACCTATGCAGGTTCCTAAGGATCCTGACGTCCCTTGCTTTTCTTAAGTGTGAATGAACCATTTGTTAAGACTTTTTTTCTCCCACAGGGATTAGTGAAGATCATCAAGCTTAATGCCTATAGTTCCTAGACAGAAAAAAATCTAGACTCCTTACACCCCCTGCCCATTTGCTTGTTTGGTTATTCATTTAACAAATGTTTGAGTGTCTTCTATGTACTGTGTAAGGTAAAACTCTAGGACTCAGCTTCACCACCCTACCTTTGCTTAATTTTTACCTGTTGCCAATAAATGTATCTGCTCCCTCCTTAAAATGTAAGCTTCTCTGAGGGTCTTATTCATCTTTATACTGCTGGTAGTGCCTAGAAGTCTTGTTAAATGACAATAAAATAAAGTTTTGAGAAGTGAAATTAAAGGATAGTAACATCAAAAAATTATACAAGGAAATTAGAACTGATTTTCCTGCTCTCTTTTTAAACTTATCTCTTATTTTTTTTTTTTTTTACCGCCCCACACCCCTCATCTCTATTTTTGACCTTTGAAAAGTGTTTTCTTCCTGAAATCCCTGTCAGGCTCTTAAACGTTCAAGGTAAATGACTTTTTTTTTTTTTTGATATTTGTGATGCAAACCTGAGCTGGATAGGTAAATTTTTTTTAAAAATAAATTTATTTATTTATTTTTGGCTGTGTTGGGTCTTCATTGCTGCACACGGGCTTTCTCTAGTTGTGGTGAGCGGGGGCTACTCTTCGTTGTGGTGTGTGGGCTTCTCATTGCGATGGCTTCTCTTTTTGGGGAGCATGGGCTCTAGGTGCGCGGGCTTCAGTAGTTGTGGCTCGCAGGCTCTAGAGCACAGGCTCAGTAGTTGTGGCACACGGGCTTAGTTGCTCCACGGCATGTGGGATCTTCCCAGACCCAGGCTCGAACCCGTGTCCCCTGCATTGGCAGGCGGATTCTAAACCACTGCACCACCAGGGAAGTCCCTGGATAGCTAAATTTTTATTATAATATATCAAGTAACTTGTGGATTTAGAAACAACACCTAATAGGCTTTTTTTTTTGGCCTTAACTCACCTCCCTCTGATTTACCTATCCCATCCAACCTCTTACTCTGTTCATATGGTTTATAGATTGACTCACTTCTTCAATGAGAAGTTCTTTATTCTTATAAAACAGAGTCAGCTCATTGTCTTGAGACACACTGTCTTGATATATGGTGTAGATTTATATACCCAGCTGCCTCTTTAACATATATACTTGGTGCCTAGTAGACACCTCAAACTTAGCATGCTTAACTGAATTCTTGATTCCTTCTTTACACCCCTTTACATTCCTCTTCTCCTGTTTCTCCATCTCAGAAATGGCAAATCTACTAGTCTAGTTCCTTAGGTTCAAAACTGTGGGGTCATCTTCGGTTTTCTCTTTCATACCCCTTATCTAGTGAACCTCCAAATCCTGTCAGCTATTCCTTCAAAGATCTGTCCACAACCTGACCACTCCACCCCACCCACCCCCATTGCCTCCATCCTGGTCTAAACTACCATCATCTCTCGCCTGGGTTATTGTTACACTCCCCTACACATCTTTCTGCTTCTGTCCTTTCTCTCTGCAGCAGCCAGAGGGATTCTCTTACAACATAAGTCAGGTCCTGTCACGCCTCTCCTCAAAATTCTCCAATGGTTCCCCATCTCATGCAGGGTGAAGGTCAGAGTCCTTAGCTTGGTCTACAACGAGGCTCTAAATTTGACTTCCCCCTCTGATCTCATCTCCTTCCTTCTCCTTCTTGCTCACTCTGCTCCCAGCTACACTGATCTTTCTGGAACATATCAAGCATTCTTCTACTTCAGAGCATTTGTATTTACTGCTTCTTCTCTCCTCCTTTCCCTGCCCCCGGTCCAGATATTGACATGGCTCACACCCTCATTTCATTCAGGTCTCTTCTCAAATGTTCCCTTATTAGAGGGACCTTCCCTGATCACCTTACAGCACACTTCATCACGTTCTCTCCCTCTTGCCCTGGTATATTTTTCTCCACAACACTTACCACCACCGATTTTGTTTATTATCTGTCTCTTTACACTGGAAGTTAAGCTTTTTAAGGGCAACAAGAAATATTTATTGAGGGTCTACTATGTGCCGGGTCCTTTCCTGGGCAATGAGGATGTAAAAGTAAATAAACACGATTATCCTTATGGCATTTTCATTCTAGTATTATAGAAACTGCTGTATTTTCTCAGTAAATATTTGAAGAATGTTTTGAATAAATATACCATACACTCAGCAGAGTAAGAGGAATGGTTCAAAAGTAAAGGAGATTTGGATTGGCTTGTCACCCTCTAAATCACTGGAGCACCCACCACATCTAAAGAAATGGTGCTATAGCCTCCCAGGTGAAAGGCTGGAAATCTAATCAAATCCCAGAACCCCCAAGCATTCTATTCTCCTAACTCTAAGGGGCTCTTGGATTCCTCCCTGCTATACTGTTTAAATAAAATATCTGGGATTGCATGAGAAGTTAGGCATCGGCACAAAGTGACTAGTGTCTAGTGACTGACAAGAGTATCAGACCAGGAGGAAATTAGATAAGAAGTACTAAAAATTAATGAGAGGATTTGGCCTTCAACAGAGGGAAAAACTATTTTGTATCAAAACAGAATAAATACTGTAAGGAAAATCAGTAGCAGAGATGCTAGTAGCCAGATCCAGATAAAGTGGTTTGGGAGAGAGGAGGAAGCTGCCTTCTTTACGAGAAAACTTGGAAGGCCAGATGAAGACGTAAACTTTAGAAGCTATTAGACCTCCCCCGTGGAGAGGAAGGGAAGACCATGCCCACTACAGAAGGTGATATTGCTCTTACCACCTCTCTTTTCTCTTCCTTAGCAATCAGGGAATATGAAAGATTTTGTGGTACTGGGAATAGTTCAGGGGACGAGTCAAAGGTGGAAAGACCTCCATGCATCAAAGAGTAAGATGATAAGGAGAGGAAAGGGACCTTGATTCTCACTTCTCAGTTTCTACATAGCTTTCTGAAGACTTCCAGGAAACTGGTGGCAAGCAGTATATGAATAATGGGTGCCTATTACTTCATGGACCACATTTCCTAGGCTTGAACTTGGTCATGAATTGTATGCAAAGTATCTGCTCTAGAGAATGGCCCCGCTGGTCCATTTCTCAATTGAAGGGCTCAAAGCTGCTGCCACCTCCATTGACTAAAAACAGCCTACTTATTTCTGACTCTCTTTTCTTTATTACAGGTCCTTCTTCTGAGCTCTTTTTCAGACTTCATCCAGTTTTACCTCTTTTTGTCCCAAATGACAAAGTCCTGGCCCCATTGCTTCAATTGCTCATGTGGTCTGGAACTGCTTCCATCGCTGGCCCTTACTTACATTGACAAATGTCAGCTTTAAAAAAATCTCATTTTCACCTTCATAAAGCCATATTGCTTTGTAACCCTCCAGAACATATATCTTTGGCAGATTTAGCCAGCCACGTGCTGTCTTTGAATCCAGATGGCTTTACAACAGCCCATAGCTATGCATTCTACAAACTCCTATTCTAAAGAGGTAGCATTCTGTCAATTGACAGAATGATGTTAAATAGAGCGATTCAAAGACTCTGCCCAGGAGCTACCTCAACATTTTGTTATGCCCCACAAAATGCATTGCTAGTTAACTCAAATCTGTTTCACCTTCAATGGGGATGGTTTTCATGGTACATCATAACCTAGCTGAAGGAGCAATCAACATTACCAACTTACATTACAAACACCAACAATTTGCTAGATACTAGGTTAGATTCTGGAGCTTCACAAAGAGAAATGAATCCCTGCCCTCAAGAAACTTACAGATGAGTTCTAGAGGCATGGTAGCTGCCACCAACAATGACATAATTATCATTGGATTTAACATATCACGTAAGTGCCACCATGGCACAATACTCTGTCAATTCCAAGAATAGGACTGAATCCTCTTGGTGGCCTTAGTAGATATAGGATGTCCCCAGGAGAGATGAAGTCCTTATGGAGGGTGATCTTGAGAGGTACAAATGCTACCATGGCTATCAGACATACTGTGAAAGGACTAAAGGTACTGGGGTTGGAGGAGACAGGATACTTGTATAGTCAATTCTATGTCAAAAGAGTAGGTTAGGTAGGTTAAGCTGGAAAAACCTTCTGTGACCTTGCGTCTGTGGAAAATATAGGAGATTGTGAAGTACACTTGAAAAGGTAGTTCTCAGAATGGTACTCTCATCAACTGATATGTGATAAAGGATCACCCAAATAGACTTACCATCTGCTCCTTCACTGCTTTTGCTTCTTTTATTGCGGCGAACATGCCTACTCTCCTCTTCAGAGTATGACTTTTCTTCAGGGATGAAGAAATTCAGAAGGGCCATCTGAAAAATAACAAGTAGATAAGTCAAAGGTTGACCCCAGTCAACTATAGCCAACATAAAAAACTGGCTTTCTGTAGACAGTCTGCCTTCACCTTAAATTCAGAGTGTTTAAGATGAATGGATAAAGATGTAGTGTATATATATATATATATATATATATATATATATATATATATGGAATGGAATATACAATTGAATATTAGCCATAAAAAATGAAACATTGCCATTTGCAGAAACATGGATGGACCTAGAGATTATCATACAAAGTGAAGTAAGCTAGACAAAGATAAATATCATGTAATATTGCTTATATGTGGAATCTAAAAAAAAGATACAAATGAACTTATTTACAAACCAGAAATATACCCACAGACATAGAAAACAAATTTATGGTTACCAAAGGGGAAAGAGGGGGAGGATAAATTAGGAGTTTGGGATTAACATATATTCACTACTGTGTATAGAATAGGTAAACAACACAGACTTGCTGTATAGCACAGGGAACTATAAATATTTTGTAATAATCTATGAGGGAAAAGAGTTTGAAAACGAATATATATATATATATATATATTTTCATCTGAATCGCTGTGCTGTACACCTGAAACTAACACAACATTGTAAATCAACTATACTTCCAATAAAAAAAATTCAGAGTGTCTAAAGCCTGAGCCCATCCTCCCTTCCACTGCACAAATTCTTTTATTTTTGATACCATTATTATCCCAAAAATGTAGGCACGAAATTTTGGTTAATCTCTTCTGCCCTCCTCTCATCTGCCCCAAATACCTAATGAGTAATCATTCAGTCCTACTTGTCAGTATAGTTCTGGGGTTCAGAGAGCCCAGTCATAGATTTTTAACTTCCCTTACATACTACTGCTGTCTGCCCAGAATTAGACTTGGGCTTGCTACTCCCTCTTGGACTTCATTATTATACATCCATGACTTTTCCACATTCCTATTTATGCTGAACTTTTGGCTTGTTCCCAGAATGCTGTGCATCCAATTATGATTGGATGGTACCATTTATGCCAACGCTCTTCTGGGAGTTAATAATGACAAAGCGCACAATTATTCTCTCCCTTTCCTAGATTCCAACAGAACTCTTACAGCATTTTGGTACTTAGTCCTCTACTGTCTTATGATAGTCTCTCATAATAATACAACATATTTCATATGTGAATGGGCCTGGTGTCACTAATGATAATCACAGCTTAAATATATACTTGCTGAATTGAATCATAATTTTTCAGCATGAGTGCTTACTTGTGGTTAAAAAAAACGTGCCTGAGGTAAACAGTGGACAGAGTAGTAGGACTGAAAGTGATGCCAAACCCGACTCTGCCACTTATAGCTGTGTAACCTTGGGCAAGGTACTTAAGCTTTAATTTCCTCATCTGTAAATAGGGACAATAATAGTACTTTGCTCATAAAGTAGTTGGGTTTGCACAGTACCCAGCATGTAATATGCACTCAATAAATGTTAGCTATTATTGTAATTAAAATTAATATTAAAAATAGACTGGTTAGATAGTTTGGAGGTTAAAAAGAGGAAATGAAACTGCATTTTCACCCTATTGTTGGTTCAAAAAATAAACAATTCCAGAATATCCTCGTGTCTGCTGCATCTGTGATTAATTGGAAAAAGGATGGGTAGAACTCAAGTAAGCCTTAACATTCTACACAAACTTTCTTGAAAATCCTGTGATTTACTGTTTATGTAAAACAATTATACCCAATAGCCTTAATATACAAGATTAACATCTTACAGAATATATTCACGTATTAAATACATAATTAACAATCTCCAACTTGGCATAGGGTTGTATTTAAAAATATTTAGGTTGAATCATATGAAACTGCCATTTTAGTATGTCAAAAATGGTTGAATATCAGCAATTTCACATGGTTCAAATGAGCAGTGTTTTTGTCACTTGACTGGAATGTAAAATGCACTTTCCTGTAGAATTAACATAATAAAGTCTGGCTAGGTTTCCAGATAAAGCCCATAGAAAGTTACTTAACCCACAATATAAATAAGCTATCATACTAGTAATAATATAATCCCAAACTGCTATTTACACTAAAATCTCAATCATTTGCAATTCTAGAAGAACAGGTAATTCTGGATAGAAGAGTTTTCATGATAAATTTGAGTGCTGAAACTCACTTCAGCTATTTTGGATAGAAATTAGTCTACAATATATGATTTCACTCAGGGTTTACTGAATATGTAGAAGACTATTTGCCTGTACATTAAATGGCACCAGTCCACTATGGTTTTGAGGGGTTTTTTAAGTTACACTTACATTACAGAGTAATACATGCTTTGTTAGAGAGAAGCATAAAGTTCTCTGAGAGGAAGAGGAAAAGTACCTAATACAGACCGGGAGTGGACAAGGCTTTTTGGAGGAGGTGCTACCTCTGTGAGTCCTGAAGGATATTGAGGATTTAGCGATGAATGAGAAAATGAAAAGGAATTCCAGGCAAAGGGAGCATTGTGCTTCAAGGTTCAGAGGAAATAGAGAAGCAGTTTTTGGAAATACAAGTAGCATAAAGTAAGTGGTAGGAGTTGGGGAGGAATGGTAAGGAATGAGCCAAGAGACATTAAACAAAGGCCAGATCATGTTAAGGAATTAAGATTTTACCCTGTAGCAGAGGGGTCCTCTAAAGGATTTTCTCCCTTTGTAAATTATGTACTTTATGAAAATTTTAGCTAAAATTTACATACAATAAAGTGCACACATTTTAAGCATACAGTTTGAAAAATACACACCTTTGTAACCACCACCCAAATCAAGATATGGAACATTACCATCACCCCAGAATTTTCCCTTGTGTCCCTTCCAGTCATTCTTCAGTGCTACTCCAACCTCAGGCAACCGCTGTTCTGATTCTATCACCATAGCTTAGTTTTTCCAATTCTAGAACCTCATATAAATGGGATCATACAATATGTTTATATGATTTTTGTGTTGCTTCTTTCCCTCAGCACAATGTCTGTGAGACTCATTCACGTTGTTGTGAGTATCAGTAGTTCATTCCTTTTTCTTCCTGAGTAGTATTTAATTGTATGGATATACTATAACTTTTTAATGCATTTGCCTTTTGAGGGACATCTGGGTTATTTCCAGTTTGGGGCTATTATGAATAAAGGTGATATGAGTATGAGTCTTTGAGGGGATATATGTCTTCATTTTTCTTGGGTAAACACCTAGGAGTGGAACCTCTGGGCTATATGGTAAGTATTTACTGTAAGGGAACTGTCAAATTATTTTCCAGTGACTGTACCTTTTTCTACTCCCACTGGTAATGTGTGAGCAATCCACTGCTCTGCATCTTCACTACGCTTGGTGTTGTCAATTATCCATTTTAACCATGCTTCTGGATGTGAAGGAGTTTCTCATTGTGGTTGGCTTATGAGTTCTTAAACTTCTTTTTAATGCTTTTTTGGTCTCTTACCTTGCTGTCAACTAACAGATTTCACTTCATCTACTTATAACATCTTTTCTAGTCTCTTCAAATTTGCTGCTTATAACCTCTTATAGGCTTGACATCTCACATCTCATTAAAACTAATTAGAATCATGTACAAACAGAATAAAGAGGCAGTCAGTGTGTTTTTGAATGGCTTTTCCAATAAGTAAGATGCATATTCTCTGCTGGCTTAGAGGCCATTTGTTTACTGCTTATTCTTGGCTGTGGTCTGGATAAGTGAGTCACTCGGAGAACTGAGTTTTACATAGGTATGTTATTATAGTATAATGCTATTTCTAGGGGAAAGGAATTTTGAAGCACAAATGGAGAACCTCCCCACCATCACCAACCAGAATTCCAGAATTTTTATACTCTTTGTGTTCCTTCATGGGCTCAGCTCCTATGGGGATTCGTGGCAGGGTCACCAGCACCTTCTTGTGTCCTGGCAGCAGCAGTAGGAGAATGTGCTCACATATTAACTGTTCCAAAAGGTCTGATGGGAGCTTGTGAAAACTCAGGCTCCCAGGAGAGCTGAGGGAGAAACCAACTCCTGCAGATGGAAAAAACAACTCCAGCTTCCATGGGTAGTAGGAGTAGCTTAAAGTCCTTTCAGAGAGGCTGTTGATGAGTATGGGACATTCATAAGTCAAGTGTTCATTAGAAGGGGACTGCCTGTATATGAAAATGCTTTGAACAGAACATAGTTTCTATTTTCTCATTGAAAAAAACACAAAACACTGCTTAAACTGAAAGAGGATCCCTACTCACAGTGATCTTATTTGAGTCTCAATTAGAGATAGGAGGGAAAACTAACCTTTTTGTAGTATAATGGTAAAGACAAAAATCAGTGACTGGGGGAGACCTTCAAGATGGTGGAGGAGTAAGACGTGGCGATCACCTTCCTTCCCACAGATACATCAGAAATACATCTACATGTGGAACAACTCCTACAGAACACCTATTGAACGCTGGCAGAAGACCTCAGACTTCCCAAAGGATATATATATTTTTTTCCTTTTTCTCTTTTTGTGAGTCTGTATGTGCATGCTGCTTCTTTGTGTGATTTCATCTGTATAGCTTTGCTTTTACCATTTGTCCTAAGGTTCTGTCTGACCATTTTTTTTCTCCTTTTTAAAAAATTACTTAAAATTATTTTTTATTTTTAATAATTTATTTTTTATTTTAATAAACTTATTTTATTTTTTCCTTTCTTTCCTTCTTTTTTTTAATCCCTTTTCTTCTGAGCCGTGTGGATGACAGGCTGTTGGTGCGCCGGCCAGTGTCAGGCCTGTGCCTCTGAGGTGGGAGAGCTGAGTTCAGGACATTGGTCCACCAGAGACCACCTGGCTCCATGTAATATCAAACAGTGAAAGCTCTCCAAGAGAGCGCCATCTCAATGCTAAGACCCAGCTCCACCCAACGACCAGAAAGCTCCAGTGCAGGACACCCTATGCCAAACAACTAGCAAGACAGGAACACAAACCCACCTATCAGCAGAGAGTCTGCCTAAAATCATAATAAGGTCACAGGCACCCCAAAACACACCACAAGACATGGTGCTGCCCATCAGAAAGACAAGATTTACCTTTATCCACCAGAATACAGGCACCAGTCCCCTCTACCAGGAAGCCTACACAACCCACTGACCCAACCTTACCCACTGGGGACAGACACCAAAAACAACAGGAAACTATGAACCTGAAGCCTGCGAAAAGGACACCCCAAACACAGTAAGTTAAGCAAAATGAGAAGACAGAGAAACACACAGCAGATGAAGGAGCAAGGTAAAAATCCACCAGACCAAACAAATGAAGAGGAAATAGGCAGTCTACCTGAAAAAGAATTCAGAGTAAGGATAGTAAAGATGATACAAACTCTTGGAAATAGAATGGAGAAAATACAAGCAATGTTTAACAAGGACCTAGAAGAACTAAAGAGCAAACAAACAATGATGAACAACACAATAAATGAAATGAAAAATTCTCTAGAAGGAATCAATAGCAGAAAAACTGAGGCAGAAGAACGGATAAGTGACCTGGAAGATAAAATAGTGGAAATAAATACTACAGAGCAGAATAAAGAAAAAAGAATGAAAAGAAATGAGGACAGTCTCAGAGACCTCTGGGACAACATTAAACGCAACAACATTCAAATTATAGGGGTCCCAGAAGAAGAAGAGAAAAAGAAAGGGACAGAGAAAATATTTGAAGAGATTATAGTTGAAAATTTCCCTAATATGGGAAAGGAAAGAGTTAATCAAGTCCAGGAAGCACAGAGAATACCATACAGGATAAATCCAAGGAGAAACATGCCAAGACATATATTAAACAAACTATCAAAAATTAAAAACAAAGACAAAATATTAAAAGCAGCAAGGGAAAAACAACAAATAACATACAAAGGAACTCCCATAAGGTTAACAGCTGATCTTTCAGCAGAAACTCTGCAAGCCAGAAGGGAGTGGCAGGACATATTTAAAGTGATGAAACAGAAAACCTACAACCAAGATTACTCTACCCACCAAGGATCTCATTCAGATTTGACAGAGAAATTAAAACGTTTACAGACAAGCAAAAGCTAAGAGAATTCAGCACCACCAAACCAGCTTTACAACAAATGCTAAAGGAACTTCTCTGCACAGGAAACACAAGAGAAGGAAAAGGAGGACTTCCCTGGTGGTGCAATGGTTAGGAGTCTGCCTGCCAATGCAGGGGACATGGGTCCGAGCCCTGGTCCAGGAAGAAACCACACGGCACAGAGCAAATAAGCCCATGCGCCACAACTATTGAGCCTGCACTATAGAGCCTGCGAGGAACAACTACAGAAGCCCAAGTGCCTAGGGACCATGCTCCACAGCAAGAGAAGCCACCAAAGTGAGAAGCCTGTGCACCGAATCAAGAGTTGCGCCCACTCACCGCCACTAGAGAAAGCCTGTGCGCAGCAACAAATACCCAATGCAGCCAAAAAATAAAAATCAGACAAAATAAATAAATTTTTATTAAGAGAAGGAAAAGACCTACAATAACAAACCCAAAGCAATTAAGAAAATAGTAATAGGAACATATATATCCATAATTACCTTAAATGTAAATGTATCAAATACTCCAACCAAAAGACATAGACTGGCTGAATGCATACAAAAACAAGACCCAAATATATGCTGTCTACAAGAGACTCACTTCAGACCTACGGACACATACAGACTCAAACTGAGGGGATGGAAAAAGATATTCCATGCAAATGAAAATCAAAAGAAAGCTGGAGTACCAATTCTCATATCAGACAAAATAGAGTTTAAAATAAAGACAATTACAAGGGACAAACAA
This sequence comes from Balaenoptera ricei, assembly GCF_028023285.1. Taxonomy (NCBI): domain Eukaryota; kingdom Metazoa; phylum Chordata; class Mammalia; order Artiodactyla; family Balaenopteridae; genus Balaenoptera; species Balaenoptera ricei. Next base: position 62,334,625 of record NC_082660.1, on the reverse strand, counting down.
GGACACTACATAATGATCAAGGGATCAATCCAAGAAGAAGACATAAAAATTGTAAATACTGACATTCACAGAAAGATACACAAGATGAAAAGGCAGAGGGCTATATACCAGATGAAGGAACAAGATAAAACCCCAGAAAAACAACTAAATGAAGTGGAGATATGCAACCTTCCAGAAAAACAATTCAGAATAATGAGAGTGAAGATGATCCAGGACCTCGAAATAAGAATGGAGGCAAAGATCGAGAAGATGCAAGAAATGTTTAACAAAGACCTAGAAGAATTAAAGAACAAACAAACAGAGATGAACAATACAATAACTGAAATGAAAACTACACTAGAAGGAATCAATAGCAGAATAACTGAGGCAGAAAAACGGATAAGTGACTTGGAAGTTAAATAGTGGAATTCACTGCTGCGGAACTGACTAAAGAAAAAAGAATGAAAAGAAATGAAGACAGCCTAAGAGACCTCTGGAACAACATTAAACACAACAACATTTGCATTATAGGGGTCCCAGAAGGAAAAGAGAGAGAGAAAGGACCAGAGAAAATATTTGAAGAGATTATAGTCGAAAACTTCCCTAACATGGGAAAGGAAATAGCCACCCAAGTCCAGGAAGTGCAGCGACTCCCATACAGGATAAACCCAAGGAGAAACACGCCAAGACACATAGTAATCAAAGTGGAAAAAATTAAAGACTAAGAAAAATTATTGAAAGCAGCAAGGGAAAAATGACAAATAACATACAAGGGAACTCCCATAAGGTTAACAGCTGATTTCTCAGCAGAAACTCTACAAACCAGAAGGGAGTGGCATGATATACTTAAAGTGATGAAAGGGAAGAACCTACAACCAAGATTACTCTACCCGGCAAGGATCTCATTCAGATTTGATGGAGAAATCAAAAGGTTTACAGACAAGCAAAAGCTAAGAACATTCAGCACCACCAAACCAGCTCTACAACAAATGCTAAAGGAACTTCTCTAAGTGGGAAACACAAGAGAAGAAAAGGACCTACAAAAACAAACCCAAAACAATTAAGAAAATGGTCATAGGAACATACATATCGATAATTACCTTAAAAGTGAATGGATTGAATGCTCCAACCAAAAGACACAGGTTTGCTGAATGGATACAAAACCAAGACCCATATATATGCTGTCTACAAGAGACCCACTTCAGACCTAGGGACACATACAGACTGAAAGTGAGGGGATGGAAAAAGATATTCCATGCAAATGGAAATCAAAAGAAAGCTGGAGTAGCTATACTCATATCAGATAAAATAGACTTTAAAATAAAGAATGTTACAAGAGACAAGGAAGGACACTACATAATGATCAAGGGATCAATCCAAGAAGAAGATATAGCAATTATAAATATATGTGCACCCAACATAGGAGCACCTCAATACATAAGGCAACTGCTAACAGCTATAAAAGAGGAAATCGACAGTAACACAATAATAGTGGGGGACTTTAACACCTCACTTACACCAATGGACAGATCATCCAAAATGAAAATAAATAAGGAAACAGAAGCTTTAAATGACACAATAGACCAGATAGATTTAATTATTTTATTGGACATTCCATCCAAAAACAGCAGATTACACGTTCTTCTCAAGTGCGCACGGAACATTCTCCAGGATAGATCACATCTTGGGTCACAAATCAAGCCTCAGTAAATTTAAGAAAATTGAAATCATATCAAGCATCTTTTCTGACTATAACGCTATGAGATTAGAAATGAATTACAGGGAAAAAACCGTAAAAAACACAAACACATGGAGGCTAAACAATAGGTTACTAAATAACCAAGAGATCACTGAAGAAATCAAAGAGGAAATTAAAAAACACCTAGAGACAAATGACAATGAGAACATGACAATCCAAAACCTATGGGATGCCGCAAAAGCAGTTCTAAGAGGGAAGTTTATAGGTATACAAGCCTACCTCAAGAAACAAGAAAAATCTCAAATAAACAATCTAACCTTACACCTGAAGGAACTAGAGAAAGAAGAACAAGCAAAACCGAAAGTTAGCACGAGGAAAGAAATCATAAATATCAGAGCAGAAATAACTGAAATGGAAACAAAGAAAACAACAGCAAAGATCAATAAAACTAAAAGCTGGTTCTTTGAGAACATAAACAAAATTGCTAAACCATTAGCCAGACTCATCAAGAAAAAGAGGGAGAGGACTGAAATCAATAAAATTAGAAATGAAAAAGGAGAGGTTACAACAGACACCGCAGAAATACAAAGCATCCTAAGAAACTACTATAAGCAACTCTGTGCCAATAAAACGGACAACCTGGAAGAGATGGACAAATTCTTAGAAAGGTATAACTTTCCACGACTGAACCAGGAAGGAATAGAAAATATGAACAGACCAATCACAAGTAATGAAATTGAAACTGTGATTAAAAATCTTCCAACAAACAAAAGTCCAGGACCAGATGGCTTCACAGGTGAATTCTATCAAACATTTAGAGAGGAGCTAACACCCATCCTTCTCAAATTCTTCCAAAAAATTGCAGAGGAAGGAACAGTCCCAAACTCATTCTATGAGGCCACCATCACCCTGATACCAAAACCAGACAAAGATACTATAGAAAAAGAAAATTACAGACCAATATCACTGATGAATATAGATGCAAAAATCCTCAACAAAATACTATCAAAGAGAATCCAACAACACATTAAAAGGATCATACACCATGATCAAGCAGGATTTATCCCAGGGATGCAAGGATTCTTCAATATACGCAAATCAATCAATGTGATACACCATATTAACAAATTGAAAAATAAAAACCATATGATCATCTCAACAGATGCAGAAAAAGCTTTTGACAAAATTCTACACCCATTTATGATAAAAACCCTAAGAAAGTGGGCATAGAGGGAACCTACCTCAACATAATAAAGGCCATATACGACAAACCCACAGCAAACATCATTCTCAATGGTGAAAAGCTGAAAGCATTTCCTCTAAGATCAGGAACGAGACAAGGATGTCCACTCTCACCACTATTACTCAACATAGTATTCGAAGTTTTAGCCATAGCAATCAGAGAAGAAAAAGAAATAAAAGGAATCCAAATCAGAAAAGAAGTAAAGCTGTCACTGTTTGCAGATGACATGATACTATACAATAGAGTATCCTAAAGATGCGACCAGAAAACTACTATAGATAATCAATAAATTTGGTAAAGTTGCAGGATACAAAAGTAATGCACAGAAATCTCTTGCATTCCTATACACTAATGATGAAAAATCTGAAAGCGAAATTAAGGAAACACTCCCATTTACCATTGCAAGAAAAAGAATAAAATACCTAGGAGCAAACGTACCTAAGGAGACAAAAGACCTGTATGCAGAAAACTATAATACATTGAAGAAAGAAATTAAAGTTGATACGAACAGATAGAGAGATATATCATGTTCTTGGATTGAAGGAATCAACATAGTGAAAATGACTATACTACCTAAAGAAATCTACAGATTCAATGCAATCCCTATCAAACTAAGAATGGCATTTTTCACAAAACTAGAACAAAAAATTTCACAACGTGTATGGAAACACAGAAGACCCCGAATAGCCAAAGCAATCTTGAGTAAGAAAAACGGAGCTGGAGGAATCAGGCTCCCTAACTTCAGACTATACTACAAAGCTACAGTAATCAAGATAGTATGGTACTGGCACAAAAACAGAAATATAGATCAATGGAACAGGATAGAAAGCCCACAGATAAACCCACGCACATACTGTCACCTTATTTTTTATATAGGAGGCAAGAATATATGATGGAGGAAGGACAGCCTCTTCCATAAGTGGTGCTGGTAAAACTGGACAGCTACATGTAAAAGAATGACATTAGAACACTCCCTAACACCATACACAAAAATAAACTCAAAATGGGTTAAAGATCTAAATGTAAGTCTAGACACTATAAAACTCTTAGAGGAAAACATTGGCAGAACACTGTAATCCATATATCACAGCAAGATCCTTTTTGACCACCTCCTACAGAAATGGAAATAAAAACAAAAATAAACACCTGGGAACTAATGAAACTTAAAAGCTTTTTCACAGCATAGTAAACCATAAAAAAGACGAAGAGAGAACCCTCAGAATGGGAGAAAATATTTGCAAATGAAGCAACTGACAAAGGATTAATCTCCAAAATTTACAAGCAGCTCATGCAGCTCAATATCAAAATAACAAAAAACCCAATCCAAAAATGGGCAGAAGACCTAAATACACATTTCTCCAAAGAAGATATACAGATTGCCAACAAACACATGAAAGAATGCTCGGGCTTCCCTGGTGGCACAGTGGTGGAGAATCTGCCTGCTAATGCAGGGGACACAGGTTCGAGCCCTGGTCTGGGAAGATCCCACATGCCACGGAGCAACTAGGCCCGTGAGCCACAACTACTGATCCTGCGCATCTGGAGCCTGTGCCCCGCAACAAGACAGCCCGCGATAGTGAGAGGCCCATGCACCGTGATGAAGAGTGGCCCCCACTTGCCACAACTAGAGAAAGCCCTTGCACAGAAACGAAGACCCAACACAGCCAAAAATAAAAATAAATAAAACAAATGTGGGGTTTAAAAAGTTCTGATTAAAAAAAAAAGAGTTGGCTGTTTATTTAAAAAAAATGCTCAACATCATTAATCATTAGAGAAATGCAAATCAAAACTCATTGAGATGTTACCTCACACCACTCAGAATGGCCATCATCAAAAACTCTACAAACAGTAAATGCTGGAAAGGGTGTGGGGAAAAGGGAACCCTCTTGCACTGTTGGTGGGAATGTAAATTTATACAGCCACTATGGAGAACAGTATGAAGGTTCCTTAAAAAACTAAAAATAGAACTATCATATGACCCAGCAATCCCACTACTGGGCATATACCCTGAGAAAACCATAATTCAAAAAGTCATGTACCACAATGTTCACTGCAGCTCTATTTACAATAGCCAGGACATGGAAGCAACCTAAGTGTCCATCGACAGATGAATGGATAAAGAAGATGTGGCACATATATACAATGGAATATTACTCAGCCATAAAAAGAAACGAAATTGAGTTATTTGTAGTGAGGTGGATGGAGTTAGATAGAGTCTGTCATACAGAGTGAAGTAAGTCAGAAAGAGAAAAACAAATACAGTATGCTAACACATATATATGGAATCTAAAAAAAAAATGGTTCTGAAGAACCAAGCGGCAGGACAGGAATAAACACGCAGATGTAGACAATGGACTTGAGGACACAGGGAGGGGGAAGAGTAAGCTGGGATGAAGTGAGAGAGTGCCATGGACTTATATATACTGCCAAATGTAAAATAGATAGCTAGTGGGAAGGAGCTGCATAGCACAGGGAGATCAACTCGGTGCTTTGTGACCACCTAGAGGGGTGGGATAGGGAGGGTGGGAGGGAGACGCAAGAGGGAGGAGATATGGGGATATATGTATATGTATAGCTGATTCACTTTGTTATAAAGCAGAAACTAACACACCATTGGAAAGCAATTATACTCCAATAAGGATGTTAAATAAAACAAACAAAGAAATAAATAATAAAAGCATTTAAGGACAAAAAAAAATCAGTGGCTGCTGGGACTTCCTTCGTGGTCCAGTGGATAAGACTCTCCCCTCCCCATGCAGGGAGCCCTGTTTTGATCCCTGGTCGGAACTAGATTCCACATGCTGCAACTAAGAGTTTGCATGGTGCAACTATGAACCCACATGCTGCAACTAAAAGATCCGACATGCTACAACTAAGACCTGGCACAGCCGATTTTAATAATAATTATAATAATTATTATTATTAGTAGTAGTAGTATTAGTGTCATAATTAAAATAAATATTAAAAAATCAGTGGCTGCTCACAGAAAAAGTCTGGAATTCTAGCTTGAGTGTTGCATTCATTAGCATGGCCTCCAGAGGCAAGCTGCAGAATATGAAGGAAACAGCCTTCTCTCTTCAAATATTGCTTTCCTATTGCACAAGGGAAAAGGCATCAGGAATGTTGGTTACAGCCAGGCATTTTGCTCAAGGGGATAAAAATCTAATTCTTTACACTTTATTAACTGATTACACCCTTGTTTCCTATGGTAAAATTACATGGTAAACAGCACCTGCAGATGACAGGGATGTCAGCTGGAAAAAATTCGTTAATAGTGAGACATGAGGGATACATCCATTATTTCTAGTGACTCTCCAGATATTGCTACAAAAATATTTTTTGTCTAATATCTCAACCCACAAAATTATTGGGCACTTTTTTTCATTTTACCATGACATAGAATAAATTTGATTCATTTTATATTTCATGGTAATGTATGTGATTGTATTAGATGATTCATAGGAAATTACTCATAAGGTTTTTGAGGGTAGAGGCCACATTTTGTCCATTTTTGTAACCCTATTGCCTAGCTCTGTACCTGGCACATGGTAGGCCCCTAATAAATATCTATCTGTCAAAAGAATGATAGAACTATCAGTAATCCATTCTATAAAGCCAGGATTTTATTTGACTTGAATTAGACCACATTTCTTAGGATCAACCATGGCTAGGTAGACTAAGGACATGTAACAATACTGGCAGTAATCAAATCAAATGGATCTTAAGAGTGTGAGATTCTGAAGGTCGGTGGCTCTCAAACTTTGGTGTGCATCAGAATCACTAGGCATGAGTGTTAAAATGTAGAATTCCCAGCCTTCGCCTCCCCAAAGTTAGATTAAGTAAGCTGAAGTGAGACATGAGAATCTGGCTTTTCAACTAGCTCACTATGGGATTCTGATGCAGGTAGCTCTGGAAACACATTTTGAGAAACTGCTATATTATTCATTCCTCAACTGATTCATTATCTGGAGACTAAAAAGACGAAGTCCTCTTTTGTCACTGGTAAAATAGGGCTCTCACATAGATAGTGTTTTTTTGCCTTTTATTCTGTCATTCCTGGAGTTAATTTGTTTATAGAAATTGGTACTTCATCTCTCTCAAGAGGAGGCATACCAGGCTTTCTAAAATTGGCAATTCACCTGTTTTTTTTTAAAAAAAGATTTGTCTTTCAATGTTCTTGAATAAATCTATTCTTTCTTATTGCAATCACTGCCATCACTACCACCACTCATCAGCAATCAGCTGGGACCTTCAAATAAAATAAAATAAAATAAAAACATTTACACCCTGGGATATTTAAGAAAATCTCCAAGTGATTCCACCACAGCAATATGTGAGCATTCCAGTACCAATGAGTGAAGTAGGGTTGCCCAAATTAGTTTGATGGGTATGTCATGGATATAAAATGAATATAGGAGCTGGCATTGAATATACTTTCAATCTTAAAGGAACCCTTAATTTAATATGCTTTGATTTTCAACAAAAGATCTGGAGAGGGTCACTCAGGTTTGTATGCTGAACAAACACTGAGTACCACATGGAGGGCAGTGAAGTGAACACTATTTTAACATACACGAACAACATCCAAATAATCCTGAGTTGCTTTGCCGTGCCTGATACCACTACATAGCAGGAGGTAGTAAGGTTTTAAAAGCAGTGTGACAAGAAGGGAAGCACAGTATGTGCTGTTGCCAAATGGAGTGTGCTAGCTCCTGAGAGAGAGCAAACAAGAACACTCAACATTGATCACAGCATCCCATTGGAGCTGCCACCATTGGGGTCAGGGTAGAGGTGGCAGCAATCAGCTCAAATGCCAAAGGAAATTGGCACCCTGGACATCTCTGGTGTGAGTGCTGGGGATTACTATCCCCTATCGTACATATATCTGATGATGACTGAAATTATATAGTAAATTAAACATGGAAACTAAAGAGAACCAACATTTTTCACATAGAGCTAAAAGCAGTCACTGGATTCTGCTCTCTAGGCCATTTGACTTAAAAATTACTGCCCAACAATACAAGTGACTGTAAAGTATAAAGCAAAATAAAAAAGAATAGTATCTTTATTTGAAGAGATTACCATAGTGTGGCATTGGAAAAGTATACTAAAGACCAGTTCAATCTCTGGCTTTTCTCACCTCCCATTTTTGGGCTCTAAAGATCATTTAATACATCAAATAATGCCTTATATATTTTTAATATAAAATTTTCTTTCCCCCATTGGTAGTAAGCTCCTCAAAGGTAGCTATACTTGTAGGTTCAGAACCTGTGTGGACTTGTCCTCTGGATAAGATGAAATCAAAGATGAGTTATTTCAAACATAATACTACTAATGCAAAGGGGGAAAATGGACTCCTGCTCTGATCATGTGTTTCCTAGGTTTGGCCCTATTCCTAACATTCAGAACAGAGCTGAAGAACAGACTATTATGGAATTGATTCTCATCAATGGACAATGCAAGTTGTGTCTAGCTTTTGTATGACTTTGAAATTCACACCTGCCAAAGATGGCACATCTACTTCGTCGAACTGTTTTACTGTCAGAGTCGGAGTCATGCTTAATGTGAAATAGCAAGAGAGGACCACCACTACTGAGATTCTGGAAGTCAGCTGGTCTATGAGCATTAAAACAATGTTCACTGCTGACATGTGCAGAGATGCCAAGACAGAGGGATACCCAAGCATGTTCGGTATGGTGAGCTTTATGGCATACCCATAAGCAGGAGTGGCATAAGAAATACTCTAAAGAATGCACTGAACCATAGCTTCAGATAACATGACATACTTGTGGGCTACTTGGGAAAACAGCAGCCGAGACCAGCTTGGAATGCAATAGTATGGAATTTGGAAACTTTCTGAGCAAAGGCTTTTTTTAGATGAACACAAGTTGAACACAGAAATACAGACAGTGACAGGCTCTACAAATAGCAGCTGCAGCCACAAATCAAAAAGCAGTGTGTATGTATGTCATATAGAAAGGACTTTTGGTTGAAGATTTAGTCTTTGCTCCCTACAAGTGTGGGTGAAATCAGAAGTGACATGTTTGAATAAGAAGAAGGGCAGCAAAATATATTGGATGTGACTGCCTTCCCTTGGGAGAATCTGCTTATTTAATATGTATAATAATTCCTCATACTTCTAAAGTGAAAGGCACTTAGACACATAAGGAGAAAAACATACACTTCCACTTGTAATACCTGGAAATCACTTAAGGCTATCATTTGTGAATAGGATCAGTTTATACATTAGAATGTACCTATAGAACTTATTATATAAGTGCCAGGATAAAACCATCTCAGCCAATACTGAGCTTGGGATTCAGAAAATATTAGCTTTAATACATTCTCTTAATTATGAATTCTTAAATGGCTCTTGAAAATTCTATAACAATGTTGCAATTTATCTTTACAAAGCTGGACTAACATAGGATAGAGGTACATTATGACCAAAAGGAGATTGCCTGTGCAAGTTTAAACTAGGATTTTTTTCCCTTGTCCAAAATTTCACTATGAAATCGCTTCTGGTTCCCAGTGGAGACCTAAACCTCATAAACTACCTCTAAATCATGTTGTCCACAACATTCAAGATCAAGTATGGAGGAAGGCTAAGAGTGAGGTAGCTAGTGAAAAGAGAGTTGTAACGGTCCGAACTTGAGGGGGAGGGGAATAGGTAAGGAGCAAATTAAGAAACAGATGGCTATCAGTTCTAAGAGGGCAAAAATGTTCTAAACATTGTAGAAAAACTAAGCTGTGAGATGGATTTTAGGGAAAGATGAATCATATTCTGTTTAAGTTGATGCTGAAATATGTTTTAGACAAAAGTTCAACTATTATAGGTAGGGCTCATAATGAAAGAAAGGCTAGAAACAATGATCCAAACATACCCATGGGGTTGGGCAAATACCAAGGATATGAACATAGATATGTGGCCAGTGGACCATTAATCTAGGACTGGCTCACAAGAATGTGAGTACAGAAAGCGAATCTCAAAGGGAAAAGGTCAGGCAGGATAGGGTGTAAGTACTGTAAAACTGAATTCAATACAAGTATCTTAAGGGCAAGGAGGTAATCAGTGGTGATACAATCAGCAGAGATTCAGCCTGCAATAAATATGTGTGAAGCACAAACCTGAGGATTGGGGAAAAAGGAAAGGACTGGGACACAAGTCCAGAACTTTAAACAATGTAAAACTCAGTCACCAAGGGCAGAAAAGGACTGGTAATAAAACTGCAAGGCCAGGAAGACCACTGCACTGTGAGATTAGATAAATCTAAAGTTGTAATGCTGTCCTTAGATAACTTGTCATTTTAGTACCTCCTGTATCCAAGTGTGGACAGGGCCTCACTTGAAGTAAATACAAAACTGGTCATGTGACATAATGGTAGACCAATACTGCTTCAGTAGCTGTAAAACTGAGGGAAAAAACCAAAACATTTTAAAACATGACTGTTAATTAGAATTCAGCATTAGGGTGTTTCTATGCAAATCTTCTTTTCTCAGAGGAAAATTCCTGACTCTTGCTTATGACCATGACAGTGAGTGAAGGAAACCTCATGCTGAGTATTGTCTCATAAATCACTTCTACAGCATCTCAAAAGAGCTAACCACTCAAAAAGAAATTAGGATAAAATATAAACAAACGAAATGAAGTATAGCAAAATACTCTATTCGTTAAAGTAAATTTTATGCATATCCATTGATTGTTAGTTTAGGGACTAAAGTCATTTTTCCATGGAGCAATGGAGAGTTAGATTTCATTACTATCTACTGCTCTCTTTCACCGAGCTTTAACCCCAGTGAGTCCTCTAATTTCTATTAATGGGTAAATAATACAGGCCTGTACAATTTATAGCTAATTGTTCCTAATTACAAGTATCTCCCCAATCATTAAAAGCTTATAAACTTTAAAATTTGACAAGTATATAGACATCTGGATCAAGGTAGCTGACTGAACAAACAATTTTAGCTCCTCTCTTTCCCAAGATCCTATTAAGCAAGTAAAAAAATGATATAATGAAAAGACTAACAGAGGGAATCAGCAGTAAAGAGATTTCAATATGTTTCTAAAAGACGGAAAGTGGATAGGATGCTGACTGATAAAGAAGGGCTGAGAAAGTGACAGAGGGGGCTTACAGCCTGGAGGATGCTGATCTGCCCTGTAGGACCCCAGAGAAATTTGAAACTTGGAAATGCCAAGTAAGGGAGAGGGTGAGAATGAAATGTGAGAAATTCACTGAAAGCGTGTGTACTGAACAATCATCTCCTGCCCCAGAGTATAGATACCCTAGTATTCAGGCATTTATCCTCAAGATCAAAAAAAAAAGAAAATCAGAACATTCTTCTCTAAAGAGATTGTCATCTAAGAACAATTGAACAATTGAAGTACCTAGTATGGGCATTTGCTCTAGGGAGCAAAGACATCCACATTCTGGGATTTAGAGGTCCCCCCTAACATAATGGCTCTGTGTACATGGGTGGGGCTTACAGGCTTCATATTTGGGGCATCCAGCCATTTTGCTCAACCCCTAGACACATTATGATATTTCAGAACATCAAAGATTAAAAAAAAAAAAAGAACCTGAAAGCTCCCAGAGATAAAAAACATTAACAGTTAAAGGAAGGAGAATTGGAATAGATTGGTCACCTCAACAGCAACACTGGGTGTTCGAGAAAACAATGGAGAAATGCCTTCAAGGCTCTTAGGGAAACTTATTTTGAACCTACAGTTTTATTTGTAGCCAACTATAAATTGAACATGATAGTTAAAAAAAAAAAGACATTTCCAGATTGCAAAGATTCAAATTTCACCTCTCACCCCTTTCTTAGGAAGTTCCTTAGGCATATACTCCAGCAAACTGAGAATGAAAAATGAGTAAAGAAAGACAGAGATACACACTGGATTCTGGAAACAGTGAACTTAAAACTAGAGACTAACGGGGGAGACCTTCAAGATGGTGGAGGAGTAAGACGTGGAGATCACCTTCCTCCCCACAAATACATCAGAAATACATCTACATGTGGAACAATTCTTACAGAACACCTACTGAATGCTGGCAGAAGACTTCAGACTTCTCAAAAGGCAAGAAACTCTTCATGTACCTGGGTAGGGCAAAAGAAAAAACAGAGACAAAAGAATAGGGATGGGACCTGCACCTCTGGGAGGGAGCTGAGAAGGAGGAAAAGTTTCCACACACTAGGAAGCTCCTTCAGTGGCAGAGATGGGGGTTGGGGGGGGAGCTTCGGAGACACGGAGGAGAGCACAGCAACAAGGGTGTAGAGGGCAAAGCAGAGAGGTTCCTGCAAAGATGATCGGTGTCGACCAGCACTCACCAACCTGAGAGGCTTGTCTGCTCACCCACCGGGGTGGGCAGGAGCTGGGAGCTGAGGCTGGGGAGTCGGAGGTCAGATCCCAGGGAGAGGACTGGAGTTGGCTGCGTGAACACAGCCTGAAGGGGGCTAATGCGCCACAGCTAGCCAGGAGGGAGAACGGGAAAAAGTCTGGACCTGCCTAAGAGGCAAGAGACCATTGTTTTGGGGTGCATGAGGAGAGGGGATTCAGAGCACTGCCTAAACGAACTGCAGACAGGCACAGGTTGCGGCTATCAGTGTCGACACCAGAGACGGGCGTGGAACGCTAAGGCTGCTGCTGCAGTCACCAAGAAGCCTGTGTGCAAGCACAGGTCACTATCCACACCTCCCCTCCTGGGAGCCTGTGTAGACCACCACTGCCAGGGTCCTGTGATCCAGGGACAACTTCCCTGGGAGAACACATGGCATGCCTCAGGCTGGTGCAATGTCACGCCGGCCTCTGCCGCAAAAGGCTCGCCCCGCATTCCATACCCCTCCCTCCCCCCAGCCTGAGTGAGCCAGAGCCCCCTAATCAGCTGCTCCTTTAACCCCGTCCTGTCTGAGCGAAGAACAGATGCCCTCAGGCGACCTACACCCAGAGGCGGGGCCAAATCCAAAGCTGAACCCCAGGAGTTGTACGAACAAACAAGAGAAAGGAAAATTTCTCCCAGCAGCCTCAGGAGCAGCGGATTAAATCTCCACAATCATCTTGATGTACCCTGCATCTGTGGAATACCTGAATAGACAACGAATCATCCCAAAATTCAGGCAGTGGACTTTGGGAGCAATTGTAGACTTGGGGTTTGCTTTCTGCATCCAATTTGTTTCTGGTTTTATGTTTATCTTAGTTTAGTATTTAGAGTTTATTATCATTGGTAGACTTGTTTATTGATTTGGTGCTCTCTTCCTCCAAATTTTTTATATATACATTTTTTTTCCACTTTTCTCTTTAGGTGAACGTGTATGTGTTTGCTTTTTTCTGTGATTTTGTCCGTATAGCTTTGCTTTTACCATTTGTCTTAGGGTTCTGTCTGGTTTTTTTTTTTTTTTTTTTTAGTGTAGTTTTTAGCACTTGTTATCATGGGTGGATTTGTTTTTTGGTTTGGCTGCTTTCTTTTTTCTTTCTATCCTTTTTTTAAAAACTTTTTTGTTTTTAATAATTATATTTTATAATAATTATTTTAACTTATTTTATTTATTTATTTATTTATTTATTTATTTATTTATTTATTTATTTCTCCCTTTTCTTCTGAGCCATGTGGCTGACACGGTCTTGGTGCTCTGGCAGGGTGTCAGGCCTGTACCTCTGAGGTGGGAGAGCTGAGTTCAGGACATTGGTCCACCGGAGACCTCCCGGCTCCACGTAATATCAAACAGCAAAAGATCTCCCAGAAATCTCCATCTCAACACTAAGACCGAGCTGCACTCAACGGCCAGCAATCCACAGTTCTGGACACCCTACGCCAAACAACTAGCAAGACAGGAAGACAACCCCACCCATTAGCAGAGAGGCTGCCTGAAATCATAATAAGGTCACAGACACCGCAAAACACACCACCAGACGCAGTCCTGCCCACCAGAAATACAAGATCCAGCCTGATCCACCAGAACACAAGCACTAGTCCCATCCACCAAGAAGCCTGCACAACCCACTGAACCAACTTTACCCACTGGGGGCAGACACCAAAATCAATGGGAACTACAAAGCTGCAGCCTGTGAAAACGAGACCCCAAACACAGTAAATTAAGCAAAATGAGAAGACAGAGAAACACACAGCAGATGAAGGAGCAAGGTAAAAACCCACCAGACCAAACAAATGAAGAGGAAATAGGCACTCTACCTGAAAAAGAATTCACAGTAATGATAGTAAAGATGATACAAAATCTTGGAAATAGAATGGAGAAAATACAAGGGAAGTTTAACAAGAATGTAGAACAACTAAAGATCAAACAAACAACAATAAACAACACAATAAATGAAATTAAAAATTCTCTAGAAGGAATCAATTACAGAAAAACTGAGGCAGAAGAACGGATAAGTGACTTGGAAGACAAAATAGTGGAAATAACTACTGTAGAGCAGAATAAAGAAAAAGAATGAAAACAATTGAGGACACTCTTAGAGACCTCTGGGGCAACATTAAATGCAACAACATTTGAATTATAGGGGTCCCAGAAGAAGAAGAGAAAAAGAAAGGGACTGAGAAAATATCTGAAGAGATTATAGTTGAAAATTTCCCTAATATGGGAAAGGAAATAGTCAATCAAGTCCAGGAAGCACAGAGATTCCCATACAGGATAAATCCAAGGAGAAACACGCTAAGACACATATTAATCAAACTATCAAAAATTAAAAACAAAGACAAAATATTAAAAGCAGCAAGGGAAAAACAACAAATAACATACAAGGGAATCCCCATAAGGTTAACAGCTGATCTTTCAGCAGAAACTCTGCAAGCCAGAAGGGAGTGGCAGGACATATTCAAAGTGATGAAAGGGAAAAACTTACAACGAAGATTAGTCTACCCAGCAAGGATCTCATTCAGATTTGACAGAGAAATTAAAACCTTTACAAACAAGCAAAAGCTAAGAGAATTCAGCACCACCAAACCAGCTTTACAAAAAATGCTAAAGGAACTTCTCTAGGCAAGAAACACAAGAGAAGGAAAACACCTACAATAACAAACCCAAAACATTTAAGAAAATGGAAATAGGAACATACATATCCATAAATACCTTAAATGTAAATGGATTAAATGCTCCAACCAAAAGACATAGACTGGCTGAATGGATACAAAAACAAGACCCGTATATATGCTGTCTACAGGAGACCCACTTCAGACCTAGGGACACATATGGACTGAAAGTGAGGGGATGGAAAAAGATATTCCATGCAAATGGAAATCAAAAGAAAGCTGGAGTAGCAAATCTCATAACAGACAAAATCGACTTTAAAATAAAGACTATCATAAGAGACAAGTAAGGACACTACATAATGATCAAGGGACCGATCCAAGAAGAAGATATAACGATTATAAATATTTATGCACCCAACATAGGAGCACCTCAATACATAAGGCAAATACTAACAGCCATAAAAGGGGAAACCGACAGTAACACAATCAGAGTAGCAGACTTTAACACCTCACTTTCACCAATGGACAGATCATCAAAAATGAAAATAAATAAGGAAACACAAGCTTTAAATGATACATTAAACAAGATGGACTTAATTGATGTTTATAGGACATTCCGCCCCAAAACAACAGAATACACTTTCTTCTCAAGTGCTCATGGAACATTCTCCAGGATAGATCATATCTTGGGTCACAAATTAAGCCTTGGTAAATTTAAGAAAATTGAAATCGTATCAAGTATCTTTTCTGACCACAACGTTATGAGACTAGGTATCAATTACAGGGAAAATCTGTAAAAAAAATACAAACACATAGAGGCTAAACAATACACTACTTAATAACCAAGAGATCACTGGAGAAATCAAATAGGAAATCAAAAAATACCTAGAAACAAATGACAATGAAAACACGACAACACAAAATGTCTGGGAGGCAGCAAAAGCATTCTAAGAGGGAAGTTGATAGCAATACAATCTTACCTCAAGAAACAAGAAACATCTCAAATAAACAACCTAACCTTACACCTAAAGCAATTAAAGACAGAAGATCAAAAAAAACCCAGTGTAAGCAGAAGGAAAGAAATAATAAAGATAAGACCAGAAATAAATGAAGGAAACAATAGCAAAGATCAATTAAATTAAAAGCTGGTTCTTTGAGAAGATAAACAAAATTGATAAACCATTTGCCAGACTCATCAAGAAAAAAAGGGAGAAAACTCAAATCAATAGAACTAGAAATGAAAAAGGAGAAGTACCAACTGACACTGCAGAAATACAGAGGATCATGAGAGGTTACTACAAGCAACTATATGCCAATAAAATGGATAACCTGGAAGAAATGGACAAATTCTTAGAAATGCAGAACCTTCCGAGACTGAACCAGGAAGAAATAGAAAACATAAACAGACAAATCACAAACACTGAAATTGAAACTGTGATTAAAAATCTTCCAACAAACAAAAGCCCAGGACCAGATGGCTTCACAGGCGAATTCTATCAAACGTTTAGAGAAGAGCTAACACCTATCCTTCTCAAACTCTCCCAAAATACAGCAGAGTGAGGAACGCTCCCAAACTCATTCTATGAGGCCACCATCACCCTGATACCAAAACCAGACAAAGATACAACAAAAAAAGAAAATTACAGACCAATAGCACTGATGAACATAGATGCAAAAATCCTCAACAAAATACTAGCAAACAGAAACCAAGGATCATACACCATGATCAAGTGCAGTTTACCCCAGGAATGCAAGAATTCTTCAATATACGCAAATCAATCAATGTGATAAATCATATTAACAAATTGAAGGAGAAAAACCACATGATCATCTCAATAGATGCAGAAAAAGTTTTCAACAAAATTCAACACCCATTTATGATAAAAACCCTCCAGAAAGTAGGCATAGAGGGAACTTACCTCAACATAATAAAGGCCATATATGACAAACTCACAGCAAACATCATTCTCAATGGTGAAAAACTGAAACCATTTCCTCTAAGACCAGGAACAGGACAAGGTTGTCCACTCTCACCACTATTACTCAACATAGTATTGGAAGTTTCAGCCACAGCAACCAGAGAAGAAAAAGAAATAAAAGGAATCCAAATCAGAAAAGAAGAAGTAAAGCTGTCACTGCAAATGACATGATACTGTACATAGAGAATTCTAAAGATGCTACCAGAAAAATGCTAGAGATAATGAATTTGGTAAAGTAGCAGGATACAAAATTAATGCACAGAAATCTCTTGCATTCCTATACACTAATGATGAAAAATCTGAAAGAGAAATTAAGTAAACACTCCCATTTACCATTGCAACAAAAAGAATAAAATACCTAGGAATAAACCTACCTAAGGAGACAAAAGACCTGTATGCAGAAAACTATAAGACACTGATGAAAGAAATTAAAGATGATACAAACAGATGGAGAGATATACCATGTTCTTGCATTAGAAGAATCAACATTGTGAAAATGATTATACTACCCAAAGCAATCTACAGATTCAATGCAATCGCTATCAAACTACCAATGGCATCTTTCACAGAACTACAACAAAAAAATTCACAATTTGTATGGAAACACAAAATACCCTGAATAGCCAAAGCAATCTTGAGAAAGAAAAACGGAGCTGGAGGAATCAGCCTCCTGGACTTCAGACTATAGTACAAAGCTACAGTAATCAAGACAGTATGGTAGTGGCACAAAAACAAAAATATAGATCCATGGAATAGGATTGAAAACCCGGAGATAAACCGACGCACATACGGTCACCTTATTTTTGATAAAGGAGGCAGGAACATACAATGGAGAAAAGACAGCCTCTTCAATAAGTGGTGCTGGAAAAACTGGACAACTACATGGAAAAGAACGAAATTAGAACACTCCCTAACACCATACACAAAAGTAAACTCAAAATGGATAAATACCTAAATGTAAGGCCAGACAGTATAAAACTCTTAGAAGAAAACATAGGAAGAACACTGTATGACATACATCACAGCAAGATCCTTTTTGACCAACCTCCTACAGAAATGGAAATGAAAACAAAAATAAAGAAATGGGACCTAATGAAACTTCAAAGCTTTTGCACAGCAAAGGAAACCATAAACAAGATGAAAAGACAACCCTCAGAATGGGAGAAAATATTTGCAAATGAAGCAACTGACAAAGGATTAATCTCCAAAATTTACAAGCAGCTCATGCAGCTCAATATTAAAAAAACAACCCAATCCAAAAATGGGCAGAAGACCTAAGTAGACATTTCTCCAAAGAAGATATATAGATTGCCAACAAACACATGAAAGAATGCTCAACATTACTAATCATTAGAGAAATGTAAATCAAAACTGCAATGAGGTATCACTTCACACCAGTCAGAATGGCCATCATCAAAAAATCTACAAACAATAAATGCTGGAGATGGTGTGGAGAAAAGGGAACCCTCTTGCACTGTTGGTGGGAATGTAAATTGATACAGCCACTATGGAGAACTGTATGGAGGTTCCTTAAAAAACTAAAAATAGAACTACCATACGACCCAGCAATCCCACTTTTGGGCATATACCCTGAGAAAACCATAATTGAAAAAGAGTCATGTAGCACAATGTTCATTGCAGCATTATTTACAATAGCCAGGACATAGAAGCAACCTAAGTGTCCATCGACAGATGTTGGATAAAGGAGATGTGGCACATATATACAGTGGAATATTACTCAGCCATAAGAAGAAACAACATTGAGTTATTTGTAGTGAGGTGGATGGATCTAGAGTCTGTCACACAGAGTGAAGTAAGTCTGAGAGAGAAAAACAAATACCATTTGCTAACACATATATATGGAATCTAAAAAAAAAATGGTTCTGAAGAACCTAGGGGCAGGACAGGAATAAAGACGCAGACGTAGAGAATGGACTAGAGGACACGGGGAGGGGGAAGGGTAAGCTTGGAGAAAGTGAGAGTGGCATGGACTTATATATACTACCAAATGTAAAATAGATAGTTAGTGGGAAGCAGCCGCATAGCACAGGGAGATCAACTCGGTGCTTTGTGACCACCTAGATGGGTGGGATAGGAAGTGTAGGAGGGAGACGCGAGAGGGAGGAGATATGGGGATATATGTATATTTATAGCTGATTCACTTTGTTATAAAGCAGAAACTAACACACCATTGTAAAGCAAGTATACTCCAATAATGATGTTAAAAAAATAAATTAAAAAATACCCCCAAAACCAAAAAAAACTAGAGACTAATAAAAGTAAGACCAAGGATGACAGCTACACAACAGGCCTAAGGAGCATTCAGTTGGAATGGAAGGAAGGAGGGCTCCAGGAGGGAAGAATCCAGAAAATAAGAGGAGGGGGGTGCTCAAGATTCTACTCCCCTTTTAGAAATTAGAGAAGCTGTGGATGCTGCAGATAATGTGAGAAAAAATAAAGGCAGTTAAAAAATCCAGAAAAAATAAAACATCATACGGATTAAGAAATGTTAAATCTCTCATAACCCTTGACAGAAAAGAGGAAAATTTTAAATAGCCCCAATAGTATAAACACTGCATACTGATTTTCAACTTTCACAAATAAACAATTACAAAAGCACAGGATAAGTTAATTATAGACATACTTAATTATAGATAAAGAACAAAACATATATGTTACCCCTCTTGGCAATGTGAAAAGTAAAAGTACAAATGACAAGAATTAGTAGGTAGAAGAGATGAGAGATAAAGGGAAGAATTAATGGCTTCATCTTACAAATAAGAGTTAAATACTTTCCACAGTTTATGGAGCAAGAAATAAAGGTCTAAGTATATTTCTCTAACAAACAAACAGAGGGACTAAAAGCACGATAACTACATTAGGACGAGAGGTAGAATAATTGAGGTAAAGACTCATTTATCACAGTAGAAAATTAATAAAGTCTAAAATAGGTAAATCAAGTAGTATAGCTGTATATATGGAGGCAATCACAGAAGAACTAAACAAACAGTTAATAGAGTTAAAAGTAATAATCTCAGAGGATTGGAACTGGGAGCACAGAGGGTTAGAACAGTGAAATGTTGCTTACATTATAAGCCTTTACGTACATAGTTCATATTTTTAAAAACCACATGCATGTACTACTTGGCTACTCCAAAACCAACCAGGAACTTTGAAACAGGAAACTTTTGCCACTACTAAACTCAAACCAGCCTCTGAGACTCCTCACCTGAAAAAGAATGCTGGCAAGGGGCCATCTAAGCATAGCTCCTGTCTCTCATTCCATCTGTCTCTTTCCCCCAACACCTGCCCCAAAGCCTACGTTCTTTCTCTCAACACGAACTATAGATTAAGTTACAACCAGCTTCATTCTCAGCCACGAAGATTACTTTTAATTGTTTTATAGGGATACAATAAACTGTACATATTTAAGGGTACAACTTAAGTTTTGACATATGTATGTACATATGTACACCTGTGAAACCATCATCACAATCAAAAGAATGAAGATATCCACCTGCCCCCTCCCCCAGATTTTCCCCATACCCTTTGGTATTCCCTTCCCACTAAGCCACATCTCTGATGCCCTGTGCATTCCCAGGCAACCACTGATAAGCTTTCTGGCACTATTGACTAGTTTTCATCTTCTAGAATTTTATATAAATAGAATCATACAATGTGTACTTTTTTGGAGGTCTGATTTCTTTCACTCAGCTTAATTATTATTTAAAAATATTTTTTTTAATTTATTTATTCATTTTTATTCTTGGCTGTGTTGGGTCTTCGTTTCTGCGCAAGGGCTCTCTCCAGCTGCGGCAAGCGGGGACCACTCTTCATCGCGGTGCGCGGGCCTTTCACTGTCGCGGCCTCTCCCATTGCGGGGCACAGGCTCCAGACGCACAGGCTCAGCAGTTGTGGCTCACGGGCCTAGTTGCTCCGCGGCATGTGGGATCTTCCCAGACCAGGGCTCGAACTCGTGTCCCCTGCATTGGCAGGCAGATTCTCAACCACTGCGCCACCAGGAAAGCCCCACCTTAATTATTTTGAGATGCATCCATGTAATAACATATATCAAATATATATCAGCAGTTCATTCCTTTTTATTGATAAGTAGTATTCCATTGTATGGATGTAACAGAATTTGTTTATGCATTCACCTGTTCATGGACATAATGGGTTGTTTCCAGTTTTTAGTTACTGCAAATAAAACTGTTATATACATTGGTATGCAAGTGTTCGTATGGATATATGCTTTCCTTTCTCATAGGACATCAGAGTGGAATTCTTGGTTTTCTTATAAGCATATGCTATAAGAAACTATCAAACTGTTTTCTAAAGTGAATGTGCCATTTTATATTCCCACCAACAATGTATGAAGACTTGCAGTTTCTCACATCCTCATCAAAACTTGGTATGGTCAGTCTTTTTAAGTTTAGCTATTCTAATATGTGTGTAGTACTCTTTCATTGTGGTTTTAATCTGCATATCCCTAATGACTAATGATGTTGGGCATCTTTTCATATATCTTCTTTGAAGTATGTGTTCATATCTTTCACCCATTAAAAAGATTGAGTCGTCATTAGTTTTAGAATTGAGTCTGATAGTTTTAGAATTTACATTTAAGTCTATGATCCATTTTGAGTTACTTTTTGTAGAGTGTGAGATATTAATCAAGGTTTTAAAAAATAATGATGTCCAAATGTTCCAGCATGATTATTATTAGAAAGACTATCTATGCTTTCTCCACTGAATTGCTTTACACCTTTGTTAAAGATTAATTGACCATATATGTGCAGGTCTACTTCTGGGCTCACTATTCTACTCCTTGATCTACCATCTATCGTCATATGAAAAACACTGTGTCTTGATAACTGCTGGTTTCTAATGAGCTTTGAGATCAGGTAGTCCTCCAAGTTTGTTTTTTTACAAAGTTGTTTTGTTTCAAAGTCCTTTGCCTTTCCAAAAAAAGTTTAGAATCGAAGTGTCAATTTCTACAAAAAAAAATTAGGATAGATCAAGTTGGGGAAAACTGACATCTTAACATTATTTCATATATTTGATGCCATTATGAAATATATTTTTAAAGTGTCAAATTCTGATTGTTTATTGCTGATATACATGAATATAATTGATTTTTTAAATAGTAAGTCTGTGTCCTGTGAACTTGTTATATTCACTTACTCGTTTCTAGTGGTTGTTTTGTAGATTTTGTATGATTTTCTACAAAGATGATCACATTGCATATAAAGACAGTTGAATTTTCTTTCAAAACTGGTTGCTTGTTATTTTTCTCTTTCCTTACTGCACTGGTTAGAACCTTCAGCACAATGCTGACTAGAAATGATGTGAGTAGACATCCTTACCTTGTTCTTAATCTTAGAAGGAAAGCATTCATTCTTTCACTATGAAGTATGATGTTAGCACTAGGGTTTTTGAGGAAGGTCCCCTCTACTCCTAGTTTTTTGAGAATTTTTTTCATGGATTTGTATTGGATTTTGGTAACCATTTTATCCGCATTGATTGATATGATGATACGATTTTCCTTCCTGAGGCTTTTAATAGGGTTAATCACATTGATTTTTCCCCCCATTTAAAAAAAATTAAAGTGTAACTGACATACAAGTTAAAAACTACCCAGTGGAAATCTAGTTCTATATTCAGAGGCCTCAACTAAAACATTAGGAGAGGAGCTCAAAATCTTGTTCAGGTGGGCAGACGTTCATGAATGGACATTTTCCTGTCTGTCTGTCCTATCATCCATCCATTCACCCATCCATCTATCCATCCAATGTTTGCTAGGCACTTGTTCTAGTCAAAGAGTGTGCAAGGCACTGGAGATATAACGAACCTTGTAGACCTTGTTCTTATGAGACTTACAATCTACCTAGTGAGAAAATAAACAGTTAATCACATTCATGGGA
Source organism: Balaenoptera ricei (assembly GCF_028023285.1). Taxonomy (NCBI): domain Eukaryota; kingdom Metazoa; phylum Chordata; class Mammalia; order Artiodactyla; family Balaenopteridae; genus Balaenoptera; species Balaenoptera ricei. Next base: position 62,311,820 of record NC_082660.1, on the reverse strand, counting down.
TGAATGCCATAGCAAGGTCATGGAGGAAAGTCAATGAAATCACAGAGGAGGGAGTTATTCTGCTTGGGGTAAGGAAGTTGGGGCAGATGCCTTTTGAGCTGGCATTTGAAAAGTAAGCAGGAGATTTCTAGACTGAGGTGAGTGAGAAGGGCATTCCAGAGAAATGGCTATAACTTAGGGCAGTGCTTTAGAAGTTTTTCCATACTTCCAATGCCTTCCCTACTCATTTTAGAGAAGTTTTGCATTCTTTTACTATATATATATATGTTTAAATATAATGAAGTGCTTTTCTATAACCCAGAGTAGAATCTATGCTCCAGGAAGACACATGTTGGACCCTGGCAGACCACTGCCAGTTTGTGAGTCCTAGCTCTGTGTGAAGGAGCTGAGGGTCACTGGTAAACAATCAGAAACTAGGAGCAGCTTCTTGGGGTAGTCGTCTAACCTCAGAATCATGTCAATCAAGCATTAGGCATGCAATTAGAAATACTCTAGCTTCAAAGCTTGTATGTTTGCCTAAGGACCTAAATTACCATTCGCTCACTCTCTGATTACCCCAGCTCCATGATGAGCCAAGTTCTACCTAGCACTGACAAAAAATAGCAAGAATGCTTTTAGTTGCTTTAAACAAGTTTTCAAATTTCTTTGGCAAATCAAGTCAGCACTACAGTATCTTGCTGGGGTCTTCAGTTGACATTGAACTGGGGTTGTGCAGAGCCCAGTTCTAAGAAATAAATAATGTGATGAATTATGTTAGTACTGAGATCCCTGAGCACCTGCCAGTCACAATTTTTGACTTGTACTAATAGTATCTGTTGAAATAGTAATCAGAGACCTCATCTCTCATCAGCTGATACCTAGATGTATGGAAAGTGTTGCCATATCCTGCTTGAGAGTTGATTAGAAATGTTTTGCATTACTTCTTGCCAATAAAGGTCAAATTCTGTTAAAACACATACCTTTAACATATAATGGAAGGTTTTGTAGAATGAAGAAACTTCTAAGTGTTAGTTGGTGGCACATTTATTTCCAGCAGCATTCAGTAAAATAGAGCTCAAGATAACCAAAGGATGAATCACCAAGGAGTTTCCTTTTTGTAAAGAATATTAGGCTACCAAAACTTTTCTGAGTTCCTACTGTAGCATTTTTCAACTATTTAAAAATTTAATCTATGTCCATTTTAATAAGTGTTTAATACTTTATGTAGTCCCTGTTTCTGATGGCAACCCATTTCCCGAGGAAGTATACCTGATTTACAATTATCTGCTGTGTATCTGAACCAGCTAAATAGAATTAATCAGACTACTTTTTATACTAGATAGTTATTTTGATTCTTTTTTGGAAACAAAAATGATAAGCATCCTCTTCATTCCAAAAATCATTGCCACAGTGTTTACATGGATTCTATTCACAGTTATCACCAACTTGTACTTCAGTTACTCCCCAAAGATTAAGCAGTTATCTGAATAAATTTGCTCAAACGGTTCTAAATCTACCCACCCAGTGCAACACAAAAAAACCCCTGCATTTCCATAAAAACCCAAATCATTCATTTAATAAACACTTATTGATAAAATACTGTGGAATGCAAGATACTATGCAATGTAACAGGGATACAAACAGAGTAAGATATGGCCTTTGCCTTCTACATAGTCACTGTTTAGCATGATGGATCTTTTATTTTTTGGGGGGGGGGCAATAAGAATTTATTTTTAAAATCCTTTGTACAACTTTACCACATTATGGTTCTGTGAAGGTATTTCGAGATTTTGTAGTTATAGTATGAATAAGATAAAATGGGAGAGGAAATATTCTCATATAGCATGATGGATCTTAACCAGGGCCAAGTATCAGAATTACTTGGAGAGTCTTTCCAAAATTGACCTGGGCAGTGCTGAGACCACCACCTAGGGAAGAAAGATCTGAAGTGCCTTCTGAAGGTTTGGTAGTTTGATAAATAGAGATAAAACCTAAGGGGCATCCTAGGTAGAGGGAATAGCATGTACAAACTTATTAAAGCATGCTACTGAGCTCTAAATTTTCTTATCTACAAAATGGGAATAATAATCACCTCATGGGATTGTTACGGGAATGAAATGAGAACATGTATGAAAGTGCCCGGTGTATTGTAGATGTTCAATCAGTGTTGTGTTCTTTGCCCTAACATTTAAAATAAAATTGATTTAAGAAATTAACTTTTCCTCCTCCCCGTGTCCTCAAGTCCACTCTCTATGTCTGCATCTTTATTCCTGTCCTGCTCCTAGGTTCATCAGAACCATTTTTTTTTTTTAGATTCCATAAATATGTGTTAGCATATGGTATTTGTTTTTCTCTTTCTGACTTACTACACTCTGTATGACAGTCTCTAGGTCCATCCACCTCACTACAAGTAACTCAATTTCATTTCTTTTTATAGCTGAGTAATATTCCATTGTATATATGTGCCACATCTTCTTTATCATTCATCTGTCAACGGACACTTAGGTTGCTTCCATGTCCTGGCTATTGTAAATAGTGCTGCAATGAACATTGTGGTACATGACTCTTTTTGAATTTTGGTTCTCTCAGGGTATATGCCCAGTAGTGGGATTGCTGGGTCATATGGTAGTTCTATTTTTGGTTTTTTAAGGAGCCTCCATACTGTTCTCCATAGTGGCTGTATCAATTTACATATTATTCAGCCATAAAAAGAAACGAAATTGAGTTATTTTTAGTGAGGTGGATGGACCTAGACTCTGTCATACAGAGTGAAGTAAGTCAGAAAGAGAAGAACAAATACCGTATGCTAACACATATATATGGAATCTAAAAAAAAAAAAAGGTTCTGACTAAAGACGCAGATGTAGAGAATGGACTTGAGGACACGAGGAGGGGGAAGGGTAAGCTGGGATGAAGTGAGAGAGTAGCATTGACATATATACACTACCAAATGTAAAACAGAGAGCTAGTGGGAAGCAGCTGCATCACACAGGGAGATCAGCTCGGTGCTTTGTGACCACCTAGAGGGGTGGGATAGGGAGGGTGGGAGGGAGACGCAAGAGGGAGGGGATATGGGGATATATGTATACATATAGCTGATTCACTTTGTTATACAGAAGAAATTAACACAACACTGTAAAGCAATTATACTCCAATAAAGATGTTTAAAAAATAAATAAATAAAATCAGAAAAAAAAAAGAAATTTATTTTTTCCACCTAGTGTGACCCTGAAGAAATGACACATAGAATGGATAAGATGTAATCAGGATGAAAGGGGGAAAGACAAGTTTGCAGCTTGGAAGAGATAGGGGCAACATGGCAGTACTGGCTGGGCATACCCAGAGAGGGAGGCTAAGTTAGGGTTACAGGGGAATCAAAATCAGATGTGTCTAAGAGTTTTAGAAGAAATTATATATCTGCGAGTCATACTGTGATGGGAAAATGAATTAAAGTCACTCTGGTTAGCTGGTCCTAAAGCGAGAAATTATGCTGCATATATATTCTGAGTATATTTTAGTCTCTCTTGCTACTATTTCCATGTTCAGGAGGCGAGGATAAAAAGTAGAGTGTGTGTGTGTGTGTGTGTGTGTGTGGGTGGGTGCATGCACGCATGTGTGTGGGTGCGTGTGTGGTAATGGTAGTGAGGGAAGGGAGAATAAAGGGAAGCTGTGGATATATCCAGAAATACAATTATCTTATAGGCATCTTGCTTACCAATAAAACTCCCTCTACTTTCGGCACAATTATCACATTGGATTGATTCTCTGCCACCAGTAACTTAACATTCACTTTAGCAGATGCTTCCTTTGCCTATGTTGTAGCTAATTAATACAGAAGCACAAAATCTACACATTTATAAAATGGTAGTAGCTTGAATTTTAAACACTTTTTTCCAATATTAATAAAGCCTAACATTTTATAAGCATTTGTTCCCTCAATTCCAGTAAAGGGAGAGTTGGTCAGTAAAACAAAAACTATTGTTTAAAACATTCATAGATTGTAACCAATCAAAAGTGGGTAAGATTGTCACTAGTGAAATGCAAATTAAAGCAACATTTAAGTACAACTACACACTAATTTGAAAGGATAAAAATAAAAAACAGAACTGACAATACCAGTTGCTGGCAAGGATGCAAAGCAATAGGGACTCTCATTCATTGCCAGTGAGAATGCAAAATGGTACAGCTGCTTTAGAAGACAGTTTAGAAGTTTCTTACAAAGCTCTTAACATACAACACAGCAACTGCACTCCTAAATATTTACCCAACTGATTTCAAACTTATTTTCACACAAAAAGTAGCATGAGGATATTTATAGCAGCTTTGTTCACAGTCACAAAACACTAGAAAAAAATCAAGATTTCCTTCAATAGGTAAATGGATAAACAAACTTTATACATACATATAGTGGAATACTATGCAGTAATAAAAAAAGGAATAAGTTATTAAGCCACACAAAGATGTGGATGAATCTAAAATATATATTGCTAAGTGAAAGAAACCAGTTGGAAAGGCTACATACTGCATGATTCCGTTTATATAACATTTTGGAAAAGACGAAACTATAGAGATCTTAGGTAAGTAGATGACTGGTGGTTGGTTGCCAGAGGTTTGAGGAGGAGGAGGCAAGGCTGAATACGTGAAGCACAGGTTTTTTGTTTGTTTGTTTGTTTTTGTTTTTAAGGGTGTGAAACTATTTTGTATGACACTGTAATGGTAGATACATGACACTATGCATTTTTCAAAACCCCTAGGACCTTACAGCACAAAGAGTGAATCTTATCTATGCAAAAGTAAAAAATTCATTTAAGAAGTCATCAGGAGATTGATCTCAGGATGGAATGGAGAATGTGACAAAAAACTAATTATATTACATATGTATGAAACAACCTCACTGAAGGGGGTGGGGAGAAAAAGAGCTAACCTAAGTAACTTTGGAAATCAGTAGCTTTGTCAGACTAAGGACAAAAGGAACTGTAGATAAGCATGTACTCCATTTGATAAAGTTGTCCCCATGGAAGTGTGGGTTAACAATTCTGAAACCACTGTTGGGTACTGGTATTGGATGATGAAGTGGATGGTGGATGGGAGTGGAAGGTTATAGGCAAGCAAGAGAGAAGGCTAGAATAACCCATATGGTAATGGATTAGAGGTGGAGACATCAGTATGAACTCATGTTTAGCTTAAATAGGTAAAAATGGTTATGTATAGAAATGTTTATAGATATGTGCATAAATACTGGCTAGTATATACACGTTTCTTTCCTCTGTCAGCTGAGAAGTCCTAGAAATGACACCTCAGTAGGAACAAGCACTCAGATCTTCTTTTTTAACACCATTTTCCAGTAAGAAGAACCAGAGATCCTTGGAGAATTGGTTAATGACAGGACTGCCAGAAGCAAGAAATATACATATGAGCCTTTAGCATCTTGTAGTTCCATAAAGAAGTATTTAGTAAAAGTCCACATGGATGGTGGTACGTCAGATGGACATAGGAGCCAACTGAAAGAGCTCTCAGTAGCCACAGCTTGAACAGTTTGAGCAACAAACTAAAGTAGTATTAGGGCTTCCCTGGTGGCACAGTGGTTAAGAATCCGCCTGCCAATGCAGGGGACACGGGTTCAAGCCCTGGTCCCGGAAGATCCCACATGCCGCGGAGCAACTAAGCCTGTGTGCCACAACTACTGAGCCTGCGTGCTGCAACTACTGAAGCCCACCCGCCTAGAGCCCGTGCTCCGCAACGAGAGAAGCCACCGCAGTGAGAAGCCTGCGCATGGCAACGAAAAGTAGCCCCTGTTCACCAAAACTAGAGAAAGCCCACGTGCAGCAACGAAGACCCAACACAGCCAAAAATAAATGAATAAAATAATTTAAAAAATAATAAAGTAGTATTAGATTATAACCCAAAGTATAAAATAAATATTCTTATGTCTATATTTATATAAACTAAAGATTAAGCAAACAAATAGCTGGGTGACAAATTGACCATATAGAAGATTCCCAAATAATTTATGTAGATATTTCACCCTCACGAAGGTGGAGCATAACTCCCCACTCCTTAAGCTGGGCTGCACACCATGACTTTCAAAGGGTACCGCATGAAAAGGGGGAAAGTAATAATTTTACAGTGGAGAAACCCAGTGAACACAAGCTCAGCCAGGTGATCAAGATTAACATCAATGGTGATGTCATGTTAATAGTATCTACCTTTAATATAAGTTGAGAAGCGTATTTTACCTCTGTGGTCTTCCTCCCCCAAACCTTATAACCCCAATCTAATCATGAGAAAAACATCAGACAAACTCCAATTGAAGGAGATTCTACAAAATAGCTGACCAGTACTCCTCAAAACTGTTAAGGTCATTGAGAACAAGTAAAGTCTGAGAAATTGCCATTGTCAAGAGAAGACTCATGGTGTACATTATGACATCCTGTATGGGACCCTGTAAGAGAAAAAGGACATTAGATAGAAACTAAGGAAATGTGTATAAACTATGAATTTTAGTTAATAATAACATATTGGTATTAGTTCATTTGTTGTGACAAATGTACCATACTAATATAATAGGGGATGCTGGGATACGGTATACAGGAACTCTGTACTATCTTTGCAATGTTTCTGTACATCTAAAGCTACTTTAAAATAGAAAGTTTATTTTAAAAACTTTATTTAAAATATTGCATTAAGGGACTTCCCTGGTGGTCCAGAGGTTAGGACTCTGCTCTTCCAGTGCAGGGGGCATGAGTTGGATCCCTGGTCGGGGAACTAAGATCCTACATGCTGCAGTGTGACCAAAAAGTAAAATAAAATAAAATAAAATAAAATAAAATATTGCATTAAGATATTATTTATCTAGAAAAAAACTGGACAAATATATAACCTAAAATAAACAGAAGACCTTGTCAAAGCAATGGGTGAAGAAGAAGAAAAAGATATTTCCAGAGTGGGATCACCCTACGAAGATTCCCAGCACAAAGGAAAAGAAGGAGAAAAGTATGCATACAAGAAAAGCTGCTTTCACTGCAGTGACATGCAAAATCTCACCTGGCAAGGTTAAATAGCAGTGCTCTGGAATGTCATGATAGCACAATAGGAATTAGCCAAAGAACGTAGCCTGCAGTTACCCACAGACTAATTTGTTTTCTGAAGAACCACATTCCAAAGTTTACACAAATCATGAAGCCTACAAAGATTTGTTTTTAGTGTCTGTTTTTTTCTTTCATATAATGATAAAATTGAACTTTTTTTAGACATGGAATACAATTTGAAAGTTCGTTATTCAAGATTCCAAACAAAAACACTATGACTTCTGATTTGTTTACAATCCCAAGCAGAATCCAAGATTTTCTCACCTCCAGATTTGATCTTTACCAGTGAATTCACGGTACGTCCAAAAAGAAGGGCTCTTCTATGGCTACTATTAGAATTGAACTTTGAAAGAACCACCAGCACCAATAAAGACAAAATTGTGTAGACCTGTGTACTACACTGGACTTGATGTAACCATAATATAATGTAAAAAGCAAGGCCGTTGGAGAGGGTGGGGGGAGGCAGGAGCTCAATGGCATCAGATGATTATTTCACATCACATATACTTGTTAATCTGGATGAGACTAGGGTTGTAAGTGTCTGCGACTGTCTCCTTGAGAAACAAGTTGGCGGTCTTATGGTTCTGAGTTTCCCTGAAATATTTATTCTATTATTCCTTTGGGTAATTATAGCTTATTAGCCCTAGTTATATTCTCATGTTGCATAGTAAATTATTCTCATCTCTCCTTGGTGTTTTCACCCTTCAGACAGTTGTGTCCCCACCCCTTTCCCCCTTAGTCATCACTCAGCTAAATTGTAGAGACAAAATTCTTTTAATCTTTGCTCATAAATCAATCCCTCTGGCCCCTTAATCATTTCTGTTACTCTTCTCTGAACTCTCTCCAATTAATCTATATCTTTTCAGTTAATGAGTTTTGAGAAGCTGAAGAGCCCAGGTGTGATCCTAGTTATGTTTGGTGTCTACGTATTTGTAAATGCACACAAGGGTCTATTGTAATAGGGACAAAAAAATGTAATAAATTAACAGTGGCTTTTTTGCTTTTTACAGTACTCAAAAATGGTTAATTAACCTTCAGCTATGGGTTTTTATCATCAATGGCCATTTTTCAAGTTCAATTTCTGTTAGACTATTATAGTCCTGCTGTTAACCAGTCACAAATACTTCAAGTATCTGTCAAAAATAAATCTATTTAGATTGACTCCAACCAGTTATTTTCAAAAGAATCTTATGTTTAATTCTTCCACAGATTATTTTGCAAGCCAGTCTGTGTATACAGACACCACCAGAGTTGAGTGCCTTCACTGGAGAAACTAAGATGAAGTTTAGAGATGGTTTTGAAAAAACAGAAAGGAAATTAACCTACTGGACTGCTAAAGGAATGAAGGTTATTTTTGTAGGAAAAAGGTAATACTTTTAGAGAATTGCCACTTCTTGGTAAAGGCAGACTATTTCAGAATAATGATTTCTTTCCAGAGAGTTCAACTTACCTTTCATTTTCAATAGGTATTCAGCTCCCTTTAGCAGAAGTGATGGGTTAGTCTACTCTTAATTTCAGGAAATAATTCAGTTTGGGGGTAATTCATCCCCATGAGTACTTACCATCATTAATTCCCTTCCATTTCCTTCCTGCTGACATTTCTTTGCCTTTTTTAGTGTAGCTACACCCACAAGAAGGTATATAGTTAGTTAACAGATGGTTACTAAGCCTCTACATTGTGCAAAAATTGTAAATTACCAGAGGTTACAGAAGAGGATATATATGATAAGAGAACCTCAAAATACATTTCATATTTGCATAGGGGTTGGTGCTCTTTTGGGGGTAGTAAAACACAAGGCATATAGAAACCTGACACTGACTTAAAACATATTGCATTAAAAATGCTATTATTAAAAAATAGAAAACTAAAGTGGCAGGGGAATTAGGAGTAAAGGAGTGATTAGCATAAAATAGAGTTAATCTGGGATGACTTGATGGAGAAAATGAAAGTGAAATTAGACAATTTTCCTCCTCTGGCATGTAGTTTCTGACGAGAAAATGTGTACAAACAATAGCTAAAGAAAGGTTTGAGGATTATCTGTGGATCATATTTATCCATGATATGATATTCCTTTGCCTATTAGCACAAACACTAGAAATTGGGCTTTATAAGCTTACAGTGGTTCTGAAATATTCTTTTAGTTTGGAGTTCAAACACCTTAATCTATATGAGATCAAATATACAAACAGAAATATAGCCCAGTGGGGAAAAGGCAACACATTTTCTGTAAGTAGAAATCATATCTTGATTCATTTACAAGAGTTCTTTGAGGAAGTAAATAAGGATGTGGCCATTGGGAAACCAATGGATGCCATTTACTTGGGTTTTCAATACTTTTTTTTCAAGATCATACACCAAAGATTGCATAAAAATAAAAATGAGTTCACACATAAGTTGTGGGAGGACAACTTTAAGGATATTAAACAAAGGGGACTGCTTTAGAAAAAATGTAAATGATGAGCACTCCCCAGATCTATACTGACTCTGATGACCATCATTTATTGAGTTCCCATTATGCACCAGGCACCATTCTAGGTATTTTCACAAAGTGCTTCTCAAAATTTTTCTATGAAAGTAGGCTTAAGAGCAGAAGAGATTAATGCTACTAATGTCTGGGAGTATGTACTAAAATAGAAAATTCCTTTGGTTTATCTTATAAATTCACATAAACTTTGCACTATAGTTCATAATGAATATGTTTTACTAGAAAAATAATGCTTTAAACTATTTACCATTAATTAAAACAGTCACAGAAGGAAAATGGTGCATGTTTATCCTATAACCTTTCTGTAATCCCAGACTTGTATGTCTGATCTCATTTAATTCTCACATTAGCTTCCTGAAGTAGTTGTTATTCCCATTTTGTAGATGTGGAACTTGGGTCTCAGAAAGATTGTTAAACTCAGGTGTATCTGCCTTCAAAGTCTACTTATGGGATCGTACGTCACTTGAGACTGAAGAATTAACTAATTAGAAAAGATGCTGAAGACTCTCTTGCCCAACAACTTTATTTTACTCAGGAAAACAGAGGCCAAAAGAGGAGATATGACAAGGAAGCCACACAAGTTAGAACTGAGATCAGAATCTAAGTCTTCACTTTATCTGCCCTCCCCCAACCAAGAAAGGTAAGGTGCTACTATTATGAGGTCCCATAGCACCCATCACGACTACACTTACTTTTCTATTATTTCTTATTTAGTTGTCTGACTCACCTACTAGACTTTAAAAGCCCTAGGAGGGCAAGGATTGTGTCTGTTTTGTTCATTATCATATCTCCAGCACTCAGCAAAGTGACAAGTGCAGAGTAGGCCCGCAGAAAATAGTTTTTACATGTACATACACCTGCTGTAATGCTCTTTTTATTCATTATACCACACAGTCTATTTTAACATTTTTGCTAGTGATCTGGAAGAGTGTGGGTTTAAGACTGTAGATGACTCAAAGTTCCCTCCATATAAGCTGCTTTAACAACAGGGAAATATTACAAAAAGAAAGACCTAACGAGACTCATGAGAGGGTATAAAAGGTAAAGTCTCCCATTAGGGTGAGTAGAGTAACATATTTAGGAGGAAGAAGAATAATTTGAATCATGTAAGATGACAGTCTCTGAGCTTCTACTTTTAACACAGAAGTGATATTTAAGAGCCCTGTAAACTATTCCATGAAGACGTTGCTAAGACATCATTCAGAAAAGCCACTAGAAAGAAAGGCAAAAGTAACTTTCTTCCTCTTATGCAATGAAACCTACTGATGGAATATGGTAGGAATGTAAAGGAGATTAGCAGGAAGCTGGAAAATGTTTAATGGACATCTACAGGAAAAATTAATTAAGGTGATGGGAACATTAGGTATTATGTGAGAAGAGGCAAGAGACAGGATTCACCCATCTGGGAGTAACAGTAGTACTGATATTTAAAAGTAACATATAGAGATGCTCTGGATTTGGATCCAGAAAAACTATATTTAAGCTGTAGCTTTATTACTTTCTAGCCAGGTAATGTTGGGAAGGTCACTTATCTTTTCTGAGTCTCAGAGTCTCAGTCTCCTCTTCTAAAATGTCTGAGTAGATACACTGCAGGATGGTTCCACTGCTGGTAATAACCAAGTAAGCTCCTGTCAGACCAACCCTCCTGCAGACAGGTTGGCTTACAAGTGTAAACTCTGGATAAAATAGAAAACGGAAACTACCAGAAAGCACTGGGGAATAAAAAAAAAAAAAGCAAGTAGATGGCAGATATGGGGAGAATTGATATTTAAAAAAAGAGAAACGGAGTGAGCTTCCCATTTTGAAAAATGGTTTTTAGCACCTCATGGGGTGGTTACAACTCATATGACTTGAAGAACTAGAGGACCAAGTTCAAGGGCAACCACAGCCATTGGGAAATGAGACGAAATCCTGCAAAGGAGAGAGACAGAGCGGTACCCTGAATTCTGCTTAATAATTCTCTCTGACTCTCTTGCAGACCCCTGAATTGTATACGTACAGAGCAGACTACAAACAGCCCAGCAAAACCTAAAAGTACGGAACTTAGACTTGAGCTATATTTCACTGCAGAGGAGAAAGGGTTTACAGTTTGAATTCAGCCAAGTTAAATGCTTACATAAAAAAAGTACTCCTTAGAGGAACATACAGAATCCAAAGCCCCTATAATGTAATCTTCCCTAATATCCAGCATACAATCCAAAATTATTTAACATATTAAAAAAAACTAGAAAATGTGATCCATTCTCAAGAGAAAAGACAATCAACAGAGACCAACTCTGAAATGATACATACATTTCAAATCAGGAAACAGGATTTTTAAAGCAGCTATTTAAACTATGCTCTGGGATATAAAGGAAAATATACTTGTCATGAATGAAGATAGAAAATCTCAACAAAGAAACAGTAACATATAAAAAAGAACCAACAGACAATTTCAAAACAGAAAAATTCAATAGCTGAAATAAAAATTCACTCTATGCACTTAACAACAGTCAATGAAAATGACAAAATAGTCAGTGATCTTGATGATAGACTCAGAAAAATTGTCCAATATGAACAATATAGAGAAAACAGATTGGAAAAAAAGAGCAGAGCCTCAGTGACCTGTGAGATACCAAAAGGCCTAATGTATATGTAATTGGAATCCTAGGAGAGGAGAGAAAATTGAGGGAGAAAAAATTTGAAGAAATGGTCACAATTTTCGCAAATTTGGTCAGATATAAATTTATAGATTTAAAGATTCAAGAGTACAGTAAACCCCTAGCAAGATTCTCTCTCTCTCTCTCTCTCTCTCACACACACACACACACACACACACACGGATACACACACACTACCTAGGCACATCATAGACAACCTGCTGAAAAAACAAAGTTAAAACTAATGCCATCTGGGCCCTGAACCAAGATGGCGCAGTAGAAGGAGGTGCTCTCACTCCTTCGTGTGAGAAAACCAGAGTCACAACTAACTGCTGAACAAGCATCGACAGGAAGACACTGGAACTCACCAAAAAAGACACCCCACATCAAAAGACAAAGGAGAAGCCAAGATGAGACAGTAGGAGGGGTGCAATCACAATAAAATCTAATCCCATAATTGCTGGGTGGGTGACTCACAAACTGGAGAACACGTATACCACAGAAGTCCACCCACTGGAGTGAAGGTTCTGAAACCCATGTCAGGCTTCCGAACCTGGGGGTCCAGCAATGGGAGGAGGAATTCCTAGAGAATCAGACTTTGAAGGCTGGAGGGATTTGATTGCAGGTCTCCGACAGGACTGGGGGAAACAGAGACTCCACTCTTGCAGGGCACACACAAAGTAGTGTGTGCATCGGGACCCAGGGGAAGAAGACGTGACCCCATAGGAGACTGAACCAGACCTACCTTCTAGTGTTGGAGGGTCTCCAGCAGAGGCAGGAGGCAGCTGTGGCTCACCAAGGGAAAAGGACACTGGCAGTAGAAGTTGTTCATGGCGTGAGCCCTCCCAGAGTCTGCCATTAGGCCCACCAAAGAGCCCAGGTAGGCTCCAGTGTTGGGTTGCCTCATGCCAAACAACCAACAAGGAGGGAACCCAGCCCCACCCATTAGCAGACAACTGGATTAAAGTTTTACTGACATCTGCCCAACAGAGCAACAGCCAACTCTACCCTCCACCAGTGCCTCACATCAGGAAACTGACACAAGCCTATCAGATAGCCTCATCCACCAGAGGGCAGACAGCACAAGCAAGAAGAACTACAATCCTGCAGCCTGTGGAATGAAAACCACATTCACAGAAAGATAGACAAGATGAAAAGGCAGAGGGCTATGTACCAGATGAAGGAACAAGATAAAACCCCAGAAAAACAACTAAAGGAAGTGGAGATAGGCAACCTTCCAGAAAAAGAATTCAGAATAATGATAGTGAAGATGATCCAGGACCTCAGAAAAAGAATGGAGGTAAAGATCGAGAAGATGCAAGAAATGTTTAACAAAGACCAAGAAGAATTAAAGAACAAACAAGCAGAGATGAAGAATACAAGTGAAGTGAAAACTACACCAGAAGGAATCAATAGCAGAATAACTGAGGCAGAAGAACGGATAAGTGACCTGGAAGACAGACTGGTGAAATTCACTGCTGCAGAACAGAATAAAAAAAAAAAAGAATGAAACGAAATGAAGACAGCCTAAGAGACCTCTGGGACAACATTAAACACAACAACATTCGCATTATAGGGGTCCCAGAAGGAGAAGAGAGAGAGAAAGGACTCAAGAAAATATTTGAAGAGATTATAGTTGAACAGTTCCCTAACAGGGGAAAGGAAATAGCCACCCAAGTCAAGGAAGCACAGTGAGCCCATACAGGATAAACCCAAGGAGAAACATGCCAAGACACATAGTAATCAAATTGGTAAATTAAAGACAAAGAAAAATTATTGAAAGCAGCAAGGGGAAAATGACAAATAACATACAAGGGAACTCCCAAAAGGTTAACAGCTGATTTCCCAGCAGAAACTCTACAAGCCAGAAGGGAGTGGCATGATATACTTAAAGTGATGAAAGGGAAGAACCTACAACCAAGATTACTCTACCCGGCAAGGATCTCATTCAGATTCGATGGAGAAATCAAAAGCTTTACAGACAAGCAAAAGCTAAGACCATTCAGCACTACCAAACGAGCTCTACAATAAATGTTAAAGGAACTTCTCTAAGTGGGAAACACAAGAGAAAAAAAGGACCTACAAACACAAACCCAAAACAATTAAGAAAATGGTAATAGGAACATACATATTGATAATTACCTTAAACGTGAATGGATTGAATGCTCCAACCAAAAGACACAGGCTTGCTGAATGGATACAAAAACAAGACCCATATATATGCTGTTTACAAGAGACCCATTTCAGACCTAGGGACACATAGAGACTGCAAGTGAGGGGATGGAAAAAGATATTCCATGCAAATGAAAATCAAAAGTAACCTGGAGTAGCAATACTCATTTCAAATAAAATAGACTTTAAAATAAAGAATGTTACAATAGACAAGGAAGGACACTACATAATGACCAAGGGATCAATCCAAGAAGAAGATATAACAATTATAAATATATATGCACCCAACATAGGAACACCTCAATACATAAGGCAACTGCTAACAGCTATAAAAGAGGAAATTGACAGTAACACAATAATAGTGGGGGACCTTAACACCTCACTGACACCAATGGACAGATCATCCAAAATGAAAATAAATAAGGAAACAGAAGCTTTAAATGACACAATAGACCAGATAGATTTAACTGATATTAATAGGACATTCCATCCAACAACAGCAGATTACACTTTCTTCTCAAGTGCGCATGAAACATTCTCCAGGATAGATCACATCTTGGGTCACAAATCAAGCCTTAGTAAATTTAAGAAAATTGAAATCATATCAAGCATCTTTTCTGACCACAATGCTATGAGATTAGAAATGAATTACAGGGAAAGAAACATAAAAAACACAAACACATGGAAGGTAAAAAATACGTTACTAAATAACCAAGAGATCACTGAAGAAAGCAAAGAGGAAATCAAAAAATACCTAGAGACAAATGACAATAAAAACACGACGATCCAAAAACTATGGGATGCAGCAATAGCAGTTCTAAGAGGGAAGTTTATAGGTATACAAGCGTACGTCAAGAAACAAGAAAAATCTCAAATAATCAATCTAACCTTACACCTTAAGGAACTAGAGAAAGAAGAACAAACAAAACCCAAAGTTAGCAGAAGGAAAAGAATCATAAAGATCAGAGCAGAAATAAAAGAAATAGAAAGAAAGAAAACAACAGCAAAGATCAATAAAACTAAAAGGTGGTTCTTTGAGAAGATAAACAAAATTGATAAACCATTAGCCAGACTCATCAAGAGAAAAAGGGAGAAGACTCAAATCAATAGAATTAGAAATGAAAAAGGAGAAGTAACCACTGACACTGCAGAAATACAAACGATCATGAGAGATTACTACAAGCACCTCTATGCCAATAAAATGGACAACCTGGAAGAAATGGACAAATTCTTAGAAACGCACAACCTGCCGAGACTGAACCAGGAAGAAATAGAAAATATGAACAGACCAATCACAAGCACTGAAATTGAAACTGTGATTAAAAATCTTCCAACAAACAAAAGCCCAGGACCAGATGGCTTCACAGGCGAATTCTATCAAACATTTAGAGAAGAGCTAACACCTATCCTTCTCAAACTCTTCCAAAATATTGCAGAGGGAGGAACACTCCCCAACTCATTCTACGAGGCCACCATCACCCTGATACCAAAACCAGACAAAGATGTCACAAAGAAAGAAAACTACAGGCCAATATCACTGATGAACATAGATGCAAAAATCCTCAACAAAATACTAGCAAACAGAATCCAACAGCACATTAAAAGGATTATACACCATGATCAAGTGGGGTTTATTCCAGGAATGCAAGGATTCTTCAATATATGCAAATCAATCAACGTGATACATCATATTAACAAACTGAAGGAAAAAAAACATATGATCATCTCAATAGATGCAGAGAAACTTTCGACAAAATTCAACACCCATTTATGATAAAAGCCCTGCAGAAAGTAGGCATAGAGGGAACTTTCCTCAACATAACAAAGGCCATATATGACAAACACACAGCCAACATTGTCCTCAATGGTGAAAAACTGAAACCATTTCCACTAAGATCAGGAACAGGACAAGGTTGCCCACTCTCACCACTGTTATTCAACATAGTTTTGGAAGTGTTAGCCACAGCAATCAGAGAAGAAAAAGAAATAAAAGGAATCCAAATCGGAAAAGAAGTAAAGCTGTCACTGTTTGCAGATGACATGATACTATACATAGAGAACCCTAAAACTGCCACCAGAAAACTACTAGAGCTAATCAATGAATTTGGTAAAGTAGCAGGATACAAAATTAATGCACAGAAATCTCTTGCATTCCTATATACTAATGATGAAAAATCTGAAAGTGAAATTAAGAAAACACTCCCGTTTACCATTGCAACAAAAAGAATAAAATATCTAGGAATAAACCTACCTAAGGAGACAAAAGACCTGTATGCAGAAAACTATAGGACACTGATGAAAGAAATTAAAGATGATACAAATAGATGGAGAGATATACCATGTTCTTGGATTGGGAGAATCAACATTGTGAAAATGACTCTACTACCCAAAGCAATCTACAGATTCAGTGCAATCCCTGTCAAACTACCACAGGCATTTTTCACAGAACTAGAACAAAAAATTTCACAATTTGTATGGAGACACAAAAGACCCCGAATAGCCAAAGCAACCTTGAGAATGAAAAATGGAGCTGGAAGAATCAGGCTCCCTGACTTCAGACTGTATTACAAAGCTACAGTAATCAAGACAGTTTGGTACTGGCACAAAAACAGAAATATAGATCAATGGAACAGGATAGAAAGCCCAGAGATAAACCCACGAACATATGGTCACCTTATCTTTGATAAAGGAGGCAAGCATATACAGTGGAGAAAAGACAGTCTCTTCAATAAGTGGTGCTGGGAAAATTGGACAGGTACATGTAAAAGTATGAAATTGGAACACTCCCTGACACCATACACAAAAATAAACTCAAAATGGATTAAAGACCTAAGTGTAAAGCCAGACACTATCAAACTCTTAGAGGAAAACACAGGCAGAACACTCTATGACATAAATCACAGCAAGATCCTTTTTGACCCACCTCCTAGAGAAATGGAAATAAAAACACAAATAAACAAATGGGACCTAATGAAACTTAAAAGCTTTTGCACAGCAAAGGAAACCATAAACAAGACCAAAAGAGACCCCTCAGAATGGGAGAAAATATTTGCAAATGAAGCAACTGACAAAGGATTAATCTCCAAGATTTACAAGCAGCTCATGCAGCTCAATAACAAAAAAACAAACAACCCAATCCAAAAATGGGCAAAAGACCTAAATAGACATTTCTCCAAAGAAGATATACAGATGGCCAACAGACACATGAAAGAATGCTCAACATCCTTAATCATTAGAGAAATGCAAATCAAAACTACAATGAGGTATCATCTCACACCGGTCAGAATAGCCATCATCAAAAAATCTAGAAACAATAAATGCTGGAGAGGGTGTGGAGAAAAGGGAACCCTCTTGCACTGTTGGTGGGAATGTAAATTGATACAGCCACTATGGAGAACAGTATGGAGGTTCCTTAAAAAACTAAAAATAGAACTACCATACAACCCAGCAATCCCACTACTGGGCATATACCCTGAGAAAACCATAATTCAAAAAGAGTCATGTACCAAAATGTTCATTGCAGCTCTATTTACAATAGCCAGGACATGGAAGCAACCAAAGTGTCCATCATCGGATGAATGGATAAAGAAGATGTGACACATATATACAATGGAATATTACTGAGCCATAAAAAGAAATGAAATGGAGGTATTTATAATGAGGTGGATGGAGTTAGCGTCTGTCATACAGAGTGAAGTAAGTCAGAAAGAGAAAAACAAATACAGTATGCTAACACATATATATGGAATCTAAGGGGAAAAAAAAGGTCATGAAGAACCTATTGGCAAGATGGGAATAAAGACACAGACCTACTAAAGAATGGACTTGAGGATATGGGGAGGGGGAGGGGTGAGATGTGACAGGGTGAGAGAGTGTCATGGACATATGTACACTACCAAATGTAAAATAGATAGCTAGTGGGAAGCAGCCACATAGCACAGGGAAATCAGCTCTGTGGTTTGTCACCACCTAGAGGGGTGGGATAGGGACGGTGGGAGGGAGGGAGATGCAAGAGGGAAGAGATATGGGAACATATGTACATGTATAACTGATTCACTTTGTTATAAAGCAGAAACTAACACACGATTGTAAAGCAATTATACTTCAATAAAGATGTTAAAAAAATACAATTAGAAATGAAAAGGGAGAAGTTACAACAGACACTGCAGAAACACAAAGCATCTTAAGGGACTACTACAATCAACTCTATGCCAATAAAATGGACAAGCTGGAAGAAATGGACAGATTCTTATAAAGGTATAACCTTCCAAGACTGAACCAAGAAGAAATAGAAAATATGAACAGACCAATCACAAGTAATGAAATTGAAACTGTGATTAAAAATCTTCCAACAAACAAAAGTCCAGGACCAGATGGCTTCACAGGTGAATTCTATCAAACATTTAGAGAAGAGCTAACACCCATCCTTCTCAAACTCTTGCAAAAAATTGCAGAGGAAGGAATACTCTCAAACTCATTCTATGAGACCACCATTACCCTGATACCAAAACCAGACAAAGATACAACAAAAAAAAAAGAAAATTACAGACCAATAGCACTGATGAATATAGATGCAAAAATCGTCAACAAAATACTATCAAAGAGAATCCAACAACACATTAAAAGGATCATACACCATGATCAAGTGGGATTTATCCCAGGGATGCAAGCATTCTTCAATATACGCAAATCAATCAATGTGATACACCATATTAAGAAATTGAAGAAGAAAAACCATATGATCATCTCAACAGATGCAGAAAAAGCTTTTGACAAGACAAAATTCAACACCCATTTATGATAAAAACTCTCCAGAATGTTGGCATAGAGGGAACCTACCTCAACATAATAAAGGCCATATACGACAAACCCACAGCAAACATCATTCTCAGTGGTGAAAAACTGAAAGCACCTCCTCTAAGATCAGGAACAAGACAAGGTTGTCCACTCTCATCACTATTATTCAACATAGTATTGGAAGTCCTAGCCATGGCAATCAGAGAAGAAAAAGAAATAAAAGGAATCCAAATTGGAAAAGAAGAAGTAAAACTGTCACTGTTTGCAGATGACATGACACTATACATAGAGAATCCTAAAGATGCCACCAGAAACCTACTAGAGCTAATCAATGCATTTGGTAAAGTTGCAGGATACAAAATTAATGCACAGAAATCTCTTGCCTTCCTATACACTAATGATGAAAAGTCTGAAAGAGAAATTAAGGAAACACTCCTATTTACCATTGCAACAAAAAGAATAAAATACCTAGGAATAAACCTACCTAGGGAGACAGGAGACCTGTATGTAGAAAACTATAAGACACTGATGAAAGAAATTAAGGATGGTACCAAGAGATGGAGAGATATACCATGTTCTTGGATTGGAAGAATCAATATTGTGAAAATGACTATACTACCCAAAGCAATCTACAGATTCAATGCAATCCCTATCAAATTACCCGTCGCATGTTTTATGGAACTAGAACAAAAAATCTTAAAATCTGTATGGAGACACAAAAGACCCCGAATACCCAAAGCAGTCTTGAGGGTAAAAAACGGAGTTGCAGGAATCAGACACCTTGACTTCAGACTATACTACAGAGCTACAGTAATCAAGACAATATGGTACTGGCACAAAAACAGACACATAGATCAATGGAACAAGATAGAAAGCCCAGAGATAAACCCATGCACCTATGGTCAACTAATCTATGACAAAGGAGGCAAGGATATACAATGGAGAAAAGACAGTCTCTTCAATAAGTGGTGCTGGGAAAACTGAACATCTACATGTAAAAAATGAAATTAGAACACTCCGTAACACCATACACAAAAATAAACTCAAAATGGATTAGAGACCTAAATGAAGACCAGACACTATAAAACTCTTAGAGAAAAACATAGGAAGAACACTCTTTGACATAAATCACAGCAAGATCTTTTTTGATCCACCTCCTAGAGTAATAGAAATAAAAACAAAAATAAACAAATGGAACCTAATGAAACTTCAAAGCTTTTGCACAGCAAAGGAAACCATAAACAAGACGAAAAGACAACCCTCAGAATGGGAGAATATATTTCCAAATGAATCAATGGACAAAGGATTAATCTCCAAAATATATAAACAGCTCATGTAGCTCAATATTAAAAAAACAAACAATCCAATCCAAAAATGGGCAGAAGACCTAAATAGACATGTCTTCAAAGAAGACATACAGATGGCCAAGAAGCACATGAAAAGCTGCTCAACATCACTAATTATTAGAGAAATGTAAGTCAACACTACAATGAGGTATCACCTCACACCAGTTAGAATGGGCATTATCAGAAAATCTACAAACAACAAATGCTGCAGAGGGTGTGGCGAAAAGGGAACCTTCTTGCACTGTTGGTGGGAATGTAAATTGATACAGCCACTACGGAGAACAGTATGGAGGTTCCTTAAAAAACTAAACATAGAATTACCATATGATCTTGCAATCCCACTAGTGGGCGTATACCCAGAGAAAACCATAATTCAAAAAGACACATGCACCACAATGTTCATTGCAGCACTATTTACAATAGCCAGGTCATGGAAGCAACCTAAATGCCCAGTGACAGATGAATGGATAAAGAAGGTGCGGTACATATATACAATGGAATATTACTCAGCCATAAAAAGGAACGAAATTGGGTCATTTGTTTAGACGTGGATGGACCTATAGACTGTCATACAGAGTGAAGTAAGTCAGAAAGAGAAAAACAAATATCGTATATTAATGCATATATGTGGAACCTAGAAAAATGGTACAGATGAACCGGTTTTCAGGGCAGAAATTGAGACACAGATGTAGAGAACAAACGTATGGACACCAAGGGGAGAGAGCGACACGCGGGTGGGGGTGGTGGTGTGATGAATTGGACGATTATGATTGACATGTATACACTGATGTGTATAAAATTGAAGACTAATAAGAACCTGCTCTATAAAAAAATAAATAAAATAAAATTCAAAACTTCAAAAAAATTTTAAAAAAAAACACTAAAAACTAATGCCATCTACATCACAAGCACTTTCAAAAAGGAATCAAGATAATGGGTATGAAACTGCCTAGCACATGGGCAATAACTGGCACATAGCTCAATACTGTTGAACTACTCACCTGAGAGAGATATGCAACAATACTAAACATTTGTGCCAAAGAAGATACATCCTACTTAACCCAAGGCTTGTGAATTTATTATCATTATCATACTAAAAATGATTTATACTGACAATAGAAGTGTGCTTAAAAAAGGTTCAAGAGAAGTTATATACATTTGTAGACAAGAGGTAAATCCACAGTGGTTTAATAGGGGATTCTAGAATGCTTGCACTATATCCTTAATCTTTTCAGGTAATATTCTAAATTACAAAACAGTGCTTGATACATCTCTAAGACAGAATACTTTACTGTGTCGATGGTGGAGACACTTCTACAAAATAATTATCGACTTATTCCTTTAAAAGTGTAGTTGTGACTGTTTTTTTCCTCAAACACATACATACAAAAGACAAGAGCAAGCACATTTATAGTTTGTTCTGATGACACAAACAATCTTTTGTACAAATCAGCAGGGTTCTGATTATCACTATGGGTGTGTTACTAATTTAGTATATCTTTAAGTGGGTATATGGGAAGGAAAGAAAGGAGGAAAGATACGAGAAGAGGGAAATATTCAGGGAAAAAATTTTTTATAGAGATCTGTAACATGGCTTTTGGAATGACTGAGTTTCCCCTTAAAAATTACGATAGAAGCAGTTGTTCACAAAGAAAACTGCTAATACAGACAGTATCATAGGACCTCAGAGTTGGGACTTTAGAACTCATCTTGCCTAAATTTTCTTCCAATGAAAGAATTATCTTACCAGTCTAAAAGATAGTCATCTAGTTCCTGCTTGAATTCCTCTATTGACAGAGAGGGAGCTCACTACCTTACTAGACAGACCACTGCAATGTTAAATAGGTAAAACTGTTAGAAAATTTTTCTTAAGCTAAGCTAAAATCTTCCTTCCTATACTTCCTCTAATTGGTCTCAATTCTTTCGTCATTCTTCTAATTTCTCCTACATACAACAGTTTTTCAAATATTTAAAGACCACTACCATGTCCCACTAAAGTCTCTTATTCTCCAGACTGAAAAAAAAGACCAAAATTATTCTTCATTGGACATGTTTTCCAGACTCTAAGTAAATCATCCTCCAGATGCAATGTTTTCCAATGATTCTTGAAGAATGGTACCCAGCCTTGGTTAACACCAGACTAGCCAATGAAGAGTAGAGTTGACCCTTGAGCAACATAGGTTTGAACTGCATGGGTCCACTTGTACATGGGATTTTTTTCAATAAATGCATACTACGGTACTACACCATCCATGGTTGGTTGAATCCACAGATGTGGAACCGCAGATACAAAGGGCCAACTGTAAAGTTATATGTGGATCTTTGGCTCCATGGAGAGTCGGCACCCCTAACCCCTGTGTTGATCAAGGGTCAACTGTACATGGCAACTGTGACTTTAATCTTGTTGGCTAAAATTGAAGCCTTTCTTAATCCTCTGAGTCCTGATTTTGTCATGTGTATATTAGCTATTGTTTCTAGCTTTATGTGATCCAAAAATTTAATATGTATACCTTCTATATCTTTGTCCAAGTTATTGATAAAATGTCAAAAATGATAGAGCTCTACAGTAAGCCATCGCATAATAATCTCAAGGTTGAAATCATTAACATAGAGCTCAACTAACTATAAATTCCCCTAACTGCTATTAAACTTCTCTTATGCCCTCTTTTTCACAAAGATAACACAAGATATAGGGTTAATTGTCTTACTGGATCCCTATTTTATGATGTCTTTCCTTTAAAGTCTAATTTTTCAATACTATCAAGAAATGACACATAAATATTCTTTTCTTAGCGAACCAACTTGGAGATCTTGATGACCATTATTTTCTTTAATGAATGTCTGATAAACTTCAGACTTTAATAAACTATTTGATTGAAAATCAACTTTAGAATTATGCTGGGAATAATTGTTAGATTGCCAGATGCACAGTTTCAGCAAATCACTCCCACCACCACCACTTCCACCACCCCCCTTTTGAGAAAATCAGAGCATTTATTTGTCCATCTCTAGTCTTATGAAACTTGCCCTCTATGATGCCTCAAAAGCTGGTAATAGTAGTTTTGTGATTACTTCTGCAGATTTTTTCAGTGCCCATAGATCCAGTTTTTCTGGGACTGGAGACTTAAACTACTCAAAGGGAATAGATACATGTTTTCCAATTTTTCATCTACCTTGAGATTCAAATTCCTTCTTAACCATGTTCCATCCACCTTTTTTTGGTTTGAACATCAGTCCCATTGTCAGAGAAGTCTGGGTGAATAGTTCTGTCAGCTGTCACTTTTCATAGCATGCCAAGCAGGCCTAGCTCTTGGCCTTCTATTTGCTCTAAATAAAGCTAAATATATGCACACATTTAGGGGTCCTTAGCATTTTTTACAAGGCTCTGGCCTTCCTGACACTATTCTTAAAATTGCCTTTCTCTGCAATGTGTACTTGGATCTATGCTCTTCCAATTATCATATCACATCTGATCTTATCCAAGAACTTCCTCCATACTGTTTTCCACAGTAGCTGCACCAATTTACATTCCCATCAACAGTGTACAAGGGCTCCCTTTCCTTTACAGCCTTGCCAACATTTGTTCCAAGGATATATTGTACAACGTGGGGAATACAGGCAATATTTTGTAACAACCATAAATGGAAAGTAACCTTTAAAAATTATATATATATATATAAAAAAAGAACCTCCTGTGTGGTCACACAGATCAATGGTGCTGTGTAGGAGCTAGGGGGAAGGGAGAATGCCCTTTTGGGTGGGGTTTCAAACTACAGGCTGGCCTTTGTATCCACGGGTTCCACATCCACAGATTTAACCAACCACGGATCAAAAAATATATAAAGAAAACAAATTCCAGAGAGTTCTAAAAAGCGAAAGTTGAATTTGCCATCTGCTGGCAACTACATAGCATTTACATTGTATTAGGTATTATAAGTAATCTAGAGATGATTTGAAGTATATAGGAGGGTGTGCCTAGGTTATATAAAAATACTAAGCTATTTTATATAAGGGACTTGAGCATTGTGGATTTTACTACTAGAGGGGGTCCTAAAACCAATCCCCTGTGGATACCGAAGGATGACGGTACACATTCTTCTCTACAAATTGTAGTGTGTGTTCTTGTAGCTTCTGGAGTGAGCACTATTACTAGCTATATGTCATGTCCCTTCTGGTGTGTATCCCTTTTGTTGCATTGGGGCATAATAAATGTTGAGCATGACTGTTTTAGATATTTCTTTCCCTTCTTTATTGCCCAGAAATTGGGAGTTTTTGATTTTGAGAATCTCTCATCATTTAAAAAATGTAGTATGTCACGACAATGGGGACATATGTATCTTTTATTCCCCTAATTTTTGAAATATGCTTTTCTAAAGCCTATAATAGATGTGGGACCATAAACAACATTTCCTTCCTTCATTACTACAAACTCTAAGATGAGAAATTCACTTTATCCCAAGATTCCTATCACTACTATGTTACCAGCCAGCTCTTCCTTCTCGTTCAGAATTATGACCACAGTAGCAATTCCTTGCTTGAATTATTCTACAACCTGAGAAATTGAATTGTTATCAAGGCAACAATTTTAACTTTGCCATATACTTACTGAATACCTTCTATGTTCTCAGCTATGTGTCGTAATACTGAAATGACAAGACATAATTAGCTAAAAGTACTTCTTTTTTCTTCTACATAAATGCTGTAGAACTCATACTCTAGCAATCTGTGGGATTTGTTCCCCCCCCCCCCCCAGTAAGACTGACTTTAGGGTATTGCTGTCAATTTGCATTGATGATTGGGAATACAGACAGAACCTCTGTAATATCATCCCATCATCCTGGCTCTCAGGAGGGAACAACAGAAAGACATTCTGAATGCCATAGCATTCCATGTCACCATTCCCAATTCGACAGCTTCACAAAATCCAATTTGAATGGCAGATGTGTCAGTATGATATCCAGAGAAGAGAAGAGGAAGGCAGACACTTGCAAATTTAACTTTGGGAAAGTACTTTAACACCATCACCTCAATGTGATATTTTAAAAATTGCCTTAAAAGAATGGAATTACCCTGCTTCTTTGTGTCTTTGTGCTCAAAAGATCTCCCCCCCACTGTTTGTGACTTGGGGTAGCCCTTCTTCAGGGTAGAAAGGAGTAGGCCCTTATTATGTGAATAAAAGTATAAATGTACATTTGTGCTCTGTAGGAGATCAAGCAGGAGACTCTGAGGATGGCACACTGCATGAAATGCTTTGAGCCCAGGCAATCTTCAAAAAACAGTGCACAATAAAAAAAAAAGGAAAGAATGAGTCGAAAGGAAAGTGGATGGTTAGTTAGGAGAGAAATTTGTTGTGAGAAGGGGGCACTTGAAGAGTTTCAAGAGTGGGTGATCAGAGAAATATTGCCATTAGAACTAAGAAGGTAGTTGAGGGTTGCTGGGGTGTAGTCTATACTCAAAGATAAACAGAGAGCCATAAAGGACCTTGTTTCATCAATGACTAGGCAGAGTTCAGCCAGAAGACTCTATCTAGGCTGGTGGTAGAAGCAAATACAAGAACTAAGATAAAGACTATTGGCCTCAGTTCAGTCAATGAATATTTATTGAGTGTTCTATGTGCCATGTATTATGTTAGGCATATGATATATACAGATTTATACCAGTGAATCAGACAGACTGGGTAGTCTCCTCCTTCATGTAGTTTACAGTCTGGTGAAGTCAAGAGAAAAGAAAAAACACTTGGGCTGGGAATGGTGAAGATGGGTGAACACTAGCAGAAAGGGGCAGACTCAGCAAAACTGATCCAGGCAAGAACAGGTTCTAACATTATACTGTGTACATCTGATTTTCCAACTACCATAATTCATATTCTGAAATTCCTCACATGGTAGCAGTCTCTGAAATTTTCAATGACTGAGTGTTAGCTATTGAAAATGGATGCCAAGAATAAAATAGTCCAGAAAGCCCAAAGAAGAGATTGACCTTAAGCCCAGTGAAGTGGCACAAGAAATGACCAGTAGAAAAAGTTGTGAGCTTCATTTGGAAATTTCTGGATTTTAAGCACTATTTTTAAATTTCAGAGGAGGAACCAGACAGTTGAATTAGTAGTTGGTTCCGTTTCTCAAAAAATGTTGTTGATAGTATTGTACAAGTATAAAGTATATATGTATAAAGGCTTAAGTATAAGGTTTTATATTCCTAGTGTTTGGAAGAGAAGGTAAAGGCAGGAAAAGATAATGGGTAGCTGAATAATACACCTAGTTGCTTAAGTCCACTTCTCCCCAACCATCTTAGCCAGTGCCCCCCTTGTCAATCAGTTGGCTGGTCCTTTTATTTAACCTTTGATTATCCCTGTCAAGGGTAAAGCATGTCCTGCAAAAGGAAGCCTCTTCTGGCAGTGCTGCTTCAAAGCAGAAAAATAAATGTTTAGGAGATTTGTTTTTATCACCTCAAAATGTATGCTATGGGGTAGGTGGTGGTGGTGAGGGAGTGTAAAGAAAGTTTAGAAGAGAAAATGTAAAAGTCAGTGCCATTGGTTTTAGCGTGTAGGATACAAAACTCCAAGAACCATGCCTCCTGAAGCAAATTACTTCAGACTGGGTTCACCATGTAAGCATTTAATAAACATTTCTTAATGGGAAAAATTCAAAGGATATATAACAAAAGAGCAAAGATGTGAGCTCAACCAGCCCCCCATTTATTAATGAATACAAGTTAAAACATTTAGAGGGGGCTAGATTAGATGATCTCAGAGGACCCTTTCATCTTTGAATATAAGTAGTTTGGTTCAGAGAATTCAAATGGCTAGATGTATACATATAAGTAGCATGCCAACAAAGTATTCTATTTGATCCTGGAAGAATATGAATAGATAAAAATGAAGTAATACCCTAGGAGATTGTAAGTTCACTAAGTCTTTCTTGTTAACACATCTTATAATTGCACATTTATCTGAGTTAAGAGGGACTTAAAAATAACACCCAGAATAGAATGACCTCAATCTCTTCCAAAGGAACATAGAAGGCTGATCTTGAAGGTACAACACTTATTTAAAACTGATTCAGAGGGACTTCCCTGGTGGTCCAGTGGTTAAGACTTCACCCTCCAATGCAGGGGGTGTGGGTTTGATCCCTGGTCCGGGAGCTGGAATCCCACATGCCCCATGGCCAAAAAACCAAAACATAAAACAGAAGCAATATTGTAACAAATTCAATAAAAGACTTTAAAATTGGTTCACATCAAAAAAAAAAAAAAACTAAAAGATAAAATAAAATAAAATAGATTCAGAACAAAATAAAACTACTTAGGAATTAAATTTAACTAAGGAGGTGAAAGATCTCTATTCTGAAAACTATAGGACATTGATGAAAGAAATTGAAGAAGACACAAATAAGTGGAAAAGTATCCTGTGTATATGGATTGGAAGAACTAATATTGTTGAAATATCAACACCATCAAAAGTCATCTATAGATTCAATGCAAACCCTATCAAGACGCCAATGGCATTTTTTTATGGAAATAGAAAAAAAAACACTCCTAAAATTTATATGGAGCCACAAAAGACCCCAAATAGCCAAAGAAATCATGAGAAAGAAGAACAAAGTAGTGGCATCACACTTCCTGATTTCAAGCTATACTCTACAGCTATAGTCATCAAAACAGTATGGTACTGGCATAAAAACAGACAAATAGACCAATGGAACAGGATTGAGAGTCTAGAAATAAACCCAAGCATATATGGTCAACTATTATTTAACCAGGGAGCCAAGAAGACTCAATGGGGAAAAGATAATCTTCAATAAATGGTGTTGGGATAATTGGATATTTATATGTAAAAGAATGAAACTGGAGCCATATCTTACACCAGTCACAAAAATAAACTCAAAATGGGTTTCAGACTTAAATGTAAGACCTGAAACCATGAAACTCCTAGAAGAAAACAGGAATAAAGCTCCTTGATATGGGTCTTGGCAATGATTACTTGGATATAACACATAAAGCACAAGCAACAAAATAAAAAAATAAACAAGTAGGACTACATCAAACTAGATAGCTTCTGCACAGCAAAAGAAACCATCAACAAAGTGAAAAGAAAACCTACAGAATGGGAAAAACATTTGCAAACCATATATCTGATAAGGGGTTAAATATCCAAAATATATAAAGAAACCATACAACTCAATACCACTCCCACAAAAAAGAGCCCAATTAAAAAATGGGCAAAGGACCTGAATACACATTTCTCCAAAGAAGATATATGAAAGGCCAAGAGGTATACAAAAAGATGCTCAACATCACTAGTCATTAGGGAAATGTAAAATAAAACCACAATGAGATATCACCTCGCACCTGTTAGAATGACCATCATCAAAAAAACAAGAAGACTCACAGACACAGAGAACAGACTTGTAGTTGCCAAGGGGGAGGGGGGTGGGGGAGGTATGGAATGAGAGTTTGGGATTAGCAGATGCAAACTATTATGTATAGAATGGATAAACAACAAGGTCCTACTGTATAGCACAGGGGAAAAGAATATGAAACAGAATGTATATATATTATGTATAAATGAATCACTTTGCTGTACAGCTGAAATTAACACAACATTGTAAATCAACCATACTTCAATAAAATAAATTTTCAAAAAAGACAGATAACAAATACTGGCATGGATGTGAAGGAAAGGGAACCCTTGTGCACTGTTGATGTGATTGTAAATTAGTACAGCCACTATGGAAAACAGTATGGAGGATCCTCAAAAAATTAAAAATAGAATTGCCATATGATCCAGCAATTCCACATCTGAGAATATATCTAAAGGAAACAAAAACACTAACTTGAAAAGATATCTGCACCCTCATGTTCACAGCAGCATTATTTACAATAGCCAAGACATGGAAACAACTTAAATGTCAATCAATAAATGAATGTATAAAGAAGTTGTGGTGTATATATACAATGGAATATTAGCCATAAAAACAAGGAAATACTACCATTTGCGACAACATGGATGGAAATTGAAGGCATTATGCTAAGTGAAATAAGTCAGAGAAAGACAAATACTGTATGATCTCGTATATGTGGGTATGTGGGATCTAAAACAAAAACAAAACAAAACAAAAAAAAACAAAACTCCTAGATAAAAAGACCAGACTTGTGGTTACCAAATGCTGAAGGGAAATTGGAGGAAGGTTGTCAAAAGGTACATATATATCTTAGTTATAAGATAAATAGTTATATATCTTGGTTGTAAGATAAATAAGTACTAGGCATGTAATATACAACATGATGACTACAGGTAACACTGCTGTATAATATATTTGAAAGTTGCTGAGAGTAAATCTTATGAGTTCTCCTCAGAAGGAGAAAAATATTTTTGTTTTCTTTTTTCTTTCTTTTCTTTTTCTTTTATCTATATGAGAAGATGGATGTTAGCTGAACCTATTGATAATCATTTCACAATATACATAAATCAAACCATCATGCTGTGTGCCTTAATCTTATACAGTGGTGTATGTCAATTATTTCTCAATAAACTGGGGGAAAAACTGATTCAGAACAATAAATGAATGCTAGCCCTGTGGGAAAAGATGCCTCCTCAGCAAAAGAGAAATTGCCAAGTTTCTCAGCAGGGTCTTAAATTACCAGCTCCAGTAATTACTGGATTTTACTCCAAGATCCTGCAATGGTAACTTACTGGGCAAAGTGATGGCTAATATTGACATTCCTTCAGAGTAAAATAAAACTAAACCTAGAAATGTAGATGAAATCCTTTAAAGAAGCAATTAAAACATCAAGAGTTGTTAAACTGCCAGATCAAATAACTCTGAATATCAAACAGAATTTTTTTAATGTTATAGCTTTAGAGGAAAAGGAAATCTGCCTTTGCCCCAACATGCAATATTTAAAATTGGGGGCAGCTTATTTTTTCATTACAGACTGTTCTTCATGGTTCAGCATGTGGTTTGTCTCCAGCAGGAATGAATCAGGGAAGGGGTCAGATGAACAAAAGCAAAGAGGAAGACAAAGTATCAATAGTCAAACTTCTTCGGAACCAGCATGATGCTTTGTGTTCCTGAGGGAAGCTATAAAGTAAAATGTGTGTCTCCAAAGAGCTTTGTCAATCAGGGAGCCTCCAAAGCTCCATGTACAGAGTGTTTGCAAATTCCGTTTGGCCAGACTCTGCTCCAAGGGAGGGAAATTAGAGAAATAAAGGCTGAATAAAGGTGTCACCCATGAAATGGAGAGAAGAGAATATGTCTATAACCAAACAGAGATGATTCATGTGTGAATTCTCAGTTCTCTATTTGGGATATTGCAAGTCAGAATTCAGCTTTGGCAAATACTAGTATTATGTACCACATGCTAGTTGAGGGTAGAGTTTTACAGCCTTTTAATGCCCTGGTCAAATAAAAACCAAACAGTTTCAGCTTTGAGATAACATCTAATTTCATTTCAACATACAATGTGTTATACACCTACTATGTGCTAGGTATTATTGGCAGCAGAGTGATGGATAAGAAATCATTTCTCCCTCCAAGAGGTGGTCTAGCAGAGGAGAGAGGACATATATGAAGAACTACAATATAGGAAGAATGTTTGAGTAGAAATTTAAAAGGTGCTGGGGTATCATGGAAAGCATCTCACTTTTTTCTTTCCATTGGGATCCTGTGTACGAGCTGAGCTCCCACTTCTCTTCTTCCATCATTCATAGTGGTTCATTAACTCCACCTTAAACAATCACATTTTCTCATGGACCAATAACGTCCCTTTAAATCGTTCTTCCTTCCCCTCTCTTTTGCCCAGTTACTTCAAGATAACCTCTCTCTCAGTCAATTTATTCTATTTGTGAGCCCCAAATGACCATAATCATGGCTGGATAGTTGTAAGAGCACTGTTAGTGAGATACTTGTATCAAGGAAAAGGAAAGCCATCTTTTCTGAAGTGAAATTACACATAAAACCTGTGCCATCAACTTCCAATGTCCATTGAAAGTACCCAGAAGTGCTCTTCAGAAACAATCTCCCAAAGCCTCCATCTATCTCCTCAACCTGTAGTTAGCTCTGCTATTCTCATGCTTTAGCATTCAAGGTGCTACTTCTTACTCAATTATATTTTTGCTTTAATTACTAGTACTGAGACAGCACTCTTGCACATGATTTATGAACTGCATGTACAATATTTCAACCCTATCACAGGTTAAATCCAATTTTGTGGGCTAATCTGGGATCTTCCTCACCATAATAACATTATTTTTTTACAAGAAAACATGCAATTGCCCAACAACCTACCTAAAAATGATCTTTTAGAATAAAATCGTCCCATAAACTGAGGGTTTACTTGTGAAGCTGTGCATAGGAACCCTTTGAGTGCTTAACAAATGGGGTCTAGCAAAGTTACTTCTCAAGTAACTGCTAAGTATATCTCATATTCCAATTGACTTGTAATATAGTACTGGAAAAAAAATTCAAACTAGAAACATTTTTTGTCCCTAAATATAATAATACCACACTGCTTTCCCAGTATAGGCTCATTCAACTATAAGCTGGAAACTATAGCATCACAGCTAAGCAGCAGACAGAAAAGAGGGTGATGGGGAAGTTATTTCTTACTCTTGCTAAAATAATTTTTCTAGGCTCTAGAATTTCACTTGGAAGGCCACTCAGTAATAGAACCAGATCTCCAGTGAATGCTCATTTCACCACACCACACTGATTGACCAAAAATAACTTTTATATGACAAATACATTCCTACTGAAGAACTGTCATGACAACCAAACCACTGGCTTGTGTGATTAGACTATAGAGAACTGATGAATTACATATGCCACATACAATACACAACTGCCATACAGACACTTTGTGGGGTTGAGTTTGCAGCTGAGATATTAAGAATAAGGCAAGTGGGGGTTCTATGCATCGAGCATTGGGCTAAGCATGTTACATGGATTAACTCATTTAATAGTCATAGCAGCCTTCCTTGTGTGACTAGCATTTTATATATGAAGAAACTGAAAATTATTTGATGACACAGGGGGAAAGGGAAAGCTGGGACGAAGTGAGAGAGTAGCACTGACATATATACACTACCAAATGTAAAATGGATGGCTAGTGGGAAGCTGCTGCATAGCACAGGGAGATCAGCTTGATGCTTTATGACCACCTAGAGGGGTGGGATAGGGAGGGTGGGAGGGAGGGAGATGCAAGAGGGAGGGGATATGGGGATATACGTATACATATAGCTGATTCACTTTGTTATACAGCAGAAACTAACACAAGATTGTAATGCAATTATACTCTGATAAAGATATAAAAAAAAAGAAACTGAGGCACAAAGCACTGAAGTAACTTGTCCAAAGTCACACAGTTGGTCAGTGGTGGAGTCTGGATTTGAATCCAGGAAGTCTGCATTAAACGAATGAAATCTTAACCACCATGCTATGCAATAATGCTGTTGCTGCTCATAACAAGGATGATAATAATAAAAGTAATGATGGGGGCTTCCCTGGTGGCGCAGTGGTTGAGAATCTGCCTGCCAATGCGGGGCACACGGGTTCGAGCCCTGGTCTGGGAGGATCCCACATGCCGCGGAGCGGCTGGGCCCGTGAGCCACAATTGCTGAGCCTGCGCACCTGGAGCCTGTGCTCCGCAGCAAGAGGGGCTGCGATGGTGAGAGGTCCGCGCACCGCGATGAAGAGTGGCCCCCACTTGCCACAACTAGAGAAAGCCCTCGCACAGAAATGAAGACCCAACACAGCCATAAATAAATAAAAAAATTTAAAAAGTAATGATGGCAACATATGCTAATATAACATTGACTATTCAAATCACTGTTCTAAGTACTTTCCACATCTCAACTCATTTAATCCTCACAATAGTCCTATGAGGTAGGTACCATTATCACTCCCATTTATCAAATGAGGAAAGTTTGGCACAGAGAGGTTTAATGACTTATCTAAGGTCACATCACCAGGAAGTAAATGATCTGCAATTCAAATGCAGGCAGTCTGGCTCTATTATAACACACTACCTCTGTAACAAAGATAGCTGGGGTGTAACAGGCAAAAGTAGTAGGCTAGGAATTTAGAAAAAGAATTCAGGACCAACCATTTCCTAGCTCTGAAATCTTGCAACATATGTTACCTCTCTTAACCTCACTTCTTTTATCTATAAAATAGAGAGTAATTTTAAACTCACAGGTATAGTGTAAGGATTAAACAAGAATGTATGTGAAACTACCTTGGAGAATGTAAAGTGCTATATAATCGTATGGAATTAATGAATAGAGTGGGTAGGAACAGTTAAGAAATTTTATGTGTATATATGTAAACTAATAATTGGAACATCAAATACTCAGAAATTATGACTTCCCTCCTATTTGCAACATGGTCTCTTAGAATTTTAGGTCACACTACTCGAAATAATGTATTTCTGACAATCTCTCAGGTCTGCTAAACAGATCTGAGGTCTGCACTTAAGCAAAGGACAGTTCACTACCAAACAAAGACTGATGCAAATGGCAAACTGGAGCAATGGAAAAACCACGGATGGTTGCTACGATTAATATGAACCACTTGATGAGGCCACTGCACCAAATCTAGCCCACCAGATGTCCCCACATTGTGTGTCTTTCACAGAACTACTTCTATCCCTGTGAATGAGCAGTAGTGCTGGAGAAGAACAGAAGTGGTTCTCAAATATTTCCCTCCAATACATTCCTCTCTGGCTTGCTCAAAGGTAGGCTCTCACAAAAGAACCATCCACTAGAGCTCAACACTTCTATTCCCACTACACAATAGCTCTTCTTCAGGACCATACTTAATAATAGAGGAAAAAGTTTTTTGGCCTGAGGCAACCCAGCACTGGAAGCTACAGGCTCTCTGGTGGGGCTAATGGTGGACTCTGGGAGGGCTCATGCCAAGGAGTGCTTCCCAGACTTCTACTGCCAGTGTCCTCACCCCCATGGTGAGCCACAGCTGCCCCCCACCTCTGCAGGAGACCCTGCAATGCTAGCAGCCGTGTGGATGACAGAGTCCTGGTGCTCTGGCCGGGTGTCAGGCCTGTGCCTCTGAGGTGGGAGAGCTGAGTACAGGACATTGGTCCACCAGAGACCTCGCAGCTCCACATAATATAAAATGGCGAAAATCTCCCAGAGATCTCCATCTCAATGCTAAGACCTGGCTCCACTCAATGACGAGCAAGCTACAGTGCTGGACAACCTATGCCAAACCACTAGCCTGACAGGAACACAGTCCCATCCATTAGCAGAGAGGCTGCCTAAAATCATAATAAGGCCACAGACACCCCAAAACACACCATTGGATGCGGAATTGGCCACCAAAAAGATAAGATCCAGCCTCATCCACCAGACCACAGGAACTAGTCCCCTCCACCAAGAAGCCTACACAACCCACTGAACCATTCTTACCCACTGGGGGCAGACACCAAAAACAACGGGACCTACGAACCTGCAGCCTGCGAAAAGGAGACCCCAAACACAGTAAGTTAAGTAAAATGCAAAGACAGAGAAACAAACAGCAGATGAAGGAGCAAGGTAAAAACCCACCAGAACAAACAAATGAAGAGGAAATAGGCAGTCAACCTGAAAAACAATTCAGAGTAATGATAGTAAAAATGATCCAAAATCTTGGAAATAGAATGGAGAAAATACAAGAAACGTTTAACAAGGACCTACAAGAACTAAAGAGCAAACAAACAATGATGAACAACACAATAAATGAAATTAAAAATTCTCTAGAAGGAATCAATAGCAGAATAACTGAGGCAGAAGAACGGAGAAGTGACCTGGAAGATAAAATAGTGGAAATAACTACTGCAGAGCAGAATAAAGAAAAAAGAATGAAAAGAATTGAGGACAGTCTCAGAGACCTCTGGGACAACATTAAACGCACCAACATTCGAATTATAGGGGTTCTGAAGAAGAGAAAAAGAAAGGGACTGAGAAAATATTTCAAGAGATTATAGTTGAAAACTTCCCTAATATGGGAAAGGAAATAGTTAATCAAGTCCAGGAAGCACAGAGAGTCCCATACAGGATAAAACCAAGGAGAAACACGCCAAGGCACATATTAATCAAACTATCAAAAATTAAATACAAAGAAAAAATATTAAAAGCAGCAAGGGAGGAGTAGGAGGAGATGGTGTTAGAGTAAAACGCAGAGATCACCTTCCTCCCCACAGATACATCAGAAATACATCTACACGTGGAACTGCTCCTATAGAACACCCACTGAACACTGGCAGAAGACCTCAGACCTCCCAAAAGGCAAGAAACTCCCCACGTACCTGGGTAGGGCAAAAGAAAAAAGAAAAAACAGAGACAAAGAATAGGGATGGGACCTGCACCACCGGGAAGGAGCTGTGAAGGAAGAAAGTTCTCCACACACTAGGAAGCCCCTTCGCGGGCGGAGACAGGGGGTCTGGCGCGGGGGAAGCTTCGGAACCGCGGAGGAGAGCACAGCCACAGGGGTGCAGAGGGCAAAGTGGAGAGATTCCCGCACAGAGGATCAGTGCCGACCAGCACTCACCAGCCCGAGACGCTTGTCTGCTCACCCGCCGGGGCAGGCGAGGACTGGGAACCGAGGCTCGGGCTTCGGTCGGATCGCAGGCAGAGGACTGGGGTTGGTGGCGGGAACACAGCCTGAAGGGGTTAGTGCACCACAGCTAGCTGGGAGGGAGTCCAGGAAAAGGTCTGGAGCTGCCGAAGAGACAAGAGACTTTTTCTTGCCTCTTTGTTTCCTGGTGCAAAAGGAGACGGGATTAAGAGCGCTGCTTAAAGGAGCTCCAGAGAAGGGCATGAGCCGCGGCTATCAGCGCAGACCCCAGAGACGGCCATGAGATGCTAAGGCTGCTGCTGCCAACACCAAAAAGCCTGTGTGCGAGCACAGGTCACTCTCTACACCACCCCTCCCGGGAGCCTGTGCAGCCCGCCACCGCCAGGGTCCCGTGATCCAGGGACAACATCCCCGGGAGAATGCATGGCGCACCGCTGGCTGCTGCAACTTCACGCTGGGCTCTGCCGCCGCAGGCTCGCCCCGCATCTGTACCCCTCCCTTCCCCCGGCCTCAGTGAGCTACAGCCCCCGAATCAGCTGCTCCTTTAACCCCATCCTGTCTGAGCGAAGAACAGACGCCCTCAGGCAACCTACACGCAGAGGCGGGTCCAAATCCAAAGCTGAACTCTGGGAGCTGTGTGAACAAAGAAGAGAAAGAAGAGAAAGGGAAATTTCTCCCAGCAGCATCAGAAGCAGTGGATTAAAGCTCCACAATCAACCTGATGTACCCTGCAACTGTGGAATACCTGAATAGACAACAAATCATCCCAAATTGAGGAGGTGGACTTTGGGCGCAAGATATATTATTTTTTCCCCTTTTCCTCTTTTTGTGTGCATGTGTATGCTTCTGTGTGAGATTTTGTCTCTATAGCTTTGCTTTCACCACTCCTCCAAGGGTTCTGTCCGTCCGTTTTTTTTTTTACTTAAAAAAATTGTTTTTCTTAATAATTATTTTTTATTTTAATAACTTTATTTTATTTTATCTTACTTTATTTTATTTTATTTTATCCTTCTTTCTATTTTTTCTTCCTTTTGTTCTCAGCCATGTGGATGACAGGCTCTTGGTGTTCCAGCCAGGCGTCAGGGCTGTGCCTCTGAGGTGAGAGAGTCAACCTCAGGACACTGGTCCACAAGAGACCTCCCAGCTCCACGTAATACCAAATGGCGAAAATCTTCCAGAGATCTACATCTCAACACCAAGACCCAGCTTCACTCAACGACCAGCAAGCTACAGTGCTGGAAAACCTATGCCAAACAACTAGCAAGACAGGAACACAGCCCCATCCATTAGCAGAGAGGCTGCCTAAAATCATAATAAGGCCACAGACACCCCAAAACACACCACCACACGTGGACCTGCCCACCAGAAAGACAAGATCCAGCCTCATGCACCAGAACACAAGCACTAGTCCCCTCCACCAGGAAGCCTACACAACCAAGTGAACCAATCTTAGCCACTGGGGACAGACACCAAAAACAATGGAAACCAAGAACATGCAGCCTGCAAAAAGGAGACCCCAAACACAGTAAGTTAAGCAAAATGAGAAGAACGAGAAACAGCAGATGAAGGAGCAGGGCAAAAACCCACCAGACCTAACAAATGAAGAGGAAATAGGCAGTCTACCTGAAAAAGAATTCAGAATAATGATAGTAAAGATGATCCAAAATCATGGAAACAGAATACACAAAATGCAAGAAACATTTAACAAGGACCTAGAAGAACTAAAGAGTAAACAAGCAATGATGAACAACACAATAAATGAAATTAAAAATACTCTAGAAGGGATCAATAGCAGAATAACTGAGGCAGAAGAAAAGAGAAGTGACCTGGAAGATAAAATAGTGGAAATAACTACTGCAGAGCAGAATAAAGAAAAAAGAATGAAAAGAACTGAGGACAGTCTCAGAGACCTCTGGGACAACATTAAACGCACTGACATTAGAATTATAGGGGTCCTAGAAGAAGAAGAGGAAAGGAAAGGGACTGAGAAAATATTTAAAGAGATTATAGTTGAAAACTTCCGTAATATGGGAAAGGAAATAGTTAATCAAGTCCTGGAAGCACAGAGAGTACCATACAGGATAAATATAAGGAGAAACACACCAAGACACATACTAATCAAACTATAAAAAATTAAATATAAAGAAAACATATTGGGCTTCCCTGATGGTGCAGTGGTTGAGAGTCTGCCTACCAATGCAGGGGACACGGGTTCGAGCCCTGGTCTGGGAAGATCCCACGTGCCGTGGAGCAACTGGGCGCGTGAGCCACAATTACTGAGCCTGCGCGCCTGGAGCCTGTGCTCCACAACAAGAGAGACTGCGATGATGAGAGGCCCGCGCACCGCGAAGAAGAGTGGCCCCCACGTGCCACAACTATAGAGAGCCCTCACACAGAAACGAAGACCCAGCACAGCCATAAATAAATAAATAAATAAATAAACCCGAAGTTTAAAAAAAAAAAAAGAAAGAAAATATATTAAAAGCAGCAAGAGAAAAACAACAAATAACACACAAGGGAATCCCCATAAGGTTAACAGCTGATCTTTCAGCAGAAACTCTGCAAGCCAGAAGGGAGTGGCAGGACATATTTAAAGTGATGAAGGAGAAAAACCTACAACCAAGATTACTCTACCCAGCAAGGATCTCATTCAGATTTGATGGAGAAATTAAAACCTTTACAGACAAGCAAAAGCTGAGAGAGTTCAGCATCACCAAACCAGCTTTACAACAAATGCTAAAGGAACTTCTCTAGGCAGGAAACACAAGAGAAGGAAAAGACCTACAATAACAAACCTAAAACATTTAAGAAAATGGGAATAGGAACATACATATCGATAATTACCTTAAATGTAAATGGATTAAATGCTCCCACCAAAAGACACAGAGTAGCTGGATGGATACAAAAACAAGACCCATATATATGCTGTCTACAAGAGACCCACTTCAGACCTAGGGACACATACAGACTGAAAGTGACAGGGTGGAAAAAGATATTCCATGCAAATGGAAATCAAAAGAAAGCTGGAGTAGCAGTTCTCATATCAGACAAAATAGATTTTAAAATAAAGACTATTACAAGAGACAAAGAAGGACACTATATAATGGTCAAGGGATCGATCCAAGAGGAAGGTATAACAATGGTAAATATTTATGCACCCAACATAGGAGCACCTCAATACATAAGGCAAACACTAACAGCCATAAAAGGGGAAATCGACAGCAACACAATCATAGTAGGGGACTTTAACACCCCACTTTCACCAATGGACAGATCATCCAAAATGAAAATAAATAAGGAAACACAAGCTTTAAATGATACATTAAACAAGATGGACTTAATTGATATTTATAGGACATTCCACCCAAAAACAACAGAATACACACTTTTCTCAAGTGCTCATGGAACATTCTCCAGGATAGATCATATCTTGGGTCACAAATCAAGCCTTGGTCAATTTAAGAAAATGGAAATCATATCAAGTATCTTTTCTGACCACAACGCTATGAGACTAGATATCAATTACAGGAAAAGATCTGTAAAAAATACAAACACATGGAAGCTACACAATACACTGCTTAATAACGAAGTGATCACTGAAGAAATCAAAGGGGAAATCAAAAAATACCAAGAAACAAATGACAATGGAGGCACGACGACCCAAAACCTATGGGATGCAGCAAAAGCAGTGCTAAGAGGGAAGTTTATAGCAATACAATCCTACCTTAAGAAACAGGAAACATCTCAAATAAACAACCTAACCTTACACCTAAAGCAATTAGAGAAGGAAGAACAAAAAAACCCCAAAGTTAGCAGAAGGAAAGACATCATAAAGATCAGATCAGAAATAAAAGAAAAAGAAATGAAGGAAACGATAGCAAAGATCAATAAAACTAAAAGCTGGTTCTTTCATTAGATAAACAAAATTGATAAACCATTAGCCAGAGTCATCAAGAAAAAAAGGGAGAAGACTCAAATCAATAGAATTAGAAATGAAAAAGGAGAATAACAACTGACACTGAAGAAATACAAACGATCATGAGAGATTACTACAAGCAACTCTATGCCAATAAAATGGACAACCTGGAAGAAATGGACAAATTCTTAGAAATGCAGAACCTGCCGAGACTGAACCAGGAAGAAATAGAAAATATGAACAGACCAATCACAAGCACTGAAATTGAAACTGTGATTAAAAATCTTCCAACAAACAAAAGCCCAGGACCAGATGGCTTCACAGGCGAATTCTATCAAACATTTAGAGAAGAGCTAACACCTATCCTTCTCAAACTCTTCCAAAATATTGCAGAGGGAGGAACACTCCCCAACTCATTCTACGAGGCCACCATCACCCTGATACCAAAACCAGACAAAGATGTCACAAAGAAAGAAAACTACAGGCCAATATCACTGATGAACATAGATGTAAAAATCCTCAACAAAATATTAGCAAACAGAATCCAACAGCACATTAAAAGGATCATACAGCATGATCAAGTGGGGTTTATTCCAGGAATGCAAGGATTCTTCAATATATGCAAATCAATCAACGTGATACACCATATTAACAAATTGAAGGAGAAAAACCATATGATCATCTCAATAGATGCAGAGAAAGCTTTCGACAAAATTCAGCACCCATTTATGATAAAAGCCCTGCAGAAAGTAGGCATAGAAGGAACTTTCCTCAACATAATGAAGGCCATATATGACAAACCCACAGCCAACATCGTCCTCAGTGGTGAAAAAGTGAAACCGTTTCCACTAAGATCAGGAACAAGACAAGGTTGCCCACTCTCACCACTATTATTCAACATAATTTTGGAAGTTTTAGCCACAGCAATCAGAGAAGAAAAAGAAATAAAAGGAATCCAAATCGGAAAAGAAGAAGTAAAGCTGTCACTGTTTGCAGATGACATGATACTATACATAGAGAATCCTAAAGATACTACTAGAAAACTACTAGAACTAATTAATGAATTTGGTAAAGTAGCAGTATACAAAATTAATGCACAGAAATCTCTTGCATTCCTATACATTAATGATGAAAAATCTGAAAATGACATTAAGAAAACACTCCCATTTACCATTCCAACAAGAAGAATAAAATATCTAGGAATAAACCTACCTGAGGAGACAAAAGACCTGTATGCAGAAAACTATAAGACACTGATGAAATAAATTAAAGATGATACAAATAGATGGAGAGGTATACCATGTTCTTGGACTGGAAGAATCAACATTGTG
Organism: Balaenoptera ricei; assembly: GCF_028023285.1. Taxonomy (NCBI): domain Eukaryota; kingdom Metazoa; phylum Chordata; class Mammalia; order Artiodactyla; family Balaenopteridae; genus Balaenoptera; species Balaenoptera ricei. The sequence goes on along the minus strand of NC_082660.1, from coordinate 62,270,497 downwards.
AAAATGACTCTACTACCCAAAGCAATCTACAGATTCAATGCAATCCCTATCAAACTACCAATGGCATTTTTCACAGAACTAGAACAAAAAATTTCCCATTTTGTATGGAAACACAAAAGACCCTGAATAGCCAAAGCAATCTTGAGAACGAAAAATTGAGCTGGAGGAATCAGGTTCCTTGACTTCACACTATACTACAAAGCTACAGTAATCAAGACAGTATGGTACTGGCACAAAAACAGAAATATAGATCAATGGAACAGGATAGAAAGCCCAGAGATAAACACATGCACATATGGTCACCTTATCTTTGATAAAGGAGTCAAGCATACACAGTGGAGAAAAGACAGCCTCTTCAAAAAGCGGTGCTGGGAAAACTGGACAGGTACATGTAAAAGTATGAAATTAGAACACTCCCTAACACCATACACAAAAATAAACTCAAAATGGATTATAGACCTAAATGTAAGGCCAGACACTATCAAACTCTTAGAGGAAAACATAGGCAGAACACTCTATGACATAAATCATAGCAAGATCCTTTTTGACCCAGCTCCTAGAGAAATGGAAATAAAAACAAGAATAAACAAATGAGACCTAATTACACTTAAAAGCTTTTGCACAGCAAAGGAAACCATAAACAAGACCAAAAGACAACCCTCGGAATGGGAGAAAATATTTGCAAATTAAGCAACGGACAAAGGATTAATCTCCAAAATTTACAAGCAGCTCATGCAGCTCAATAACAAAAAAACAAACAACCCAATCCAAAAATGGGCAGAAGACCTAAATAGACATTTCTCCAAAGAAGATATACAGATTCCCAAGAAACACATGAAAGAATGCTCAATATCATTAATCATTAGAGAAATGCAAATCAAAACTACAATGAGATATCATCTCACACCGGTCAGAATGTCCATCATCAAAAAATCTAGAAACAATAAATGCTGGAGAGGGTGTGGAGAAAAGGGAACCCTCTTGCACTGTTGGTGGGAATGTAAATTGATACAGCCACTATGGAGAACAGTATGGACGTTCCTTAAAAAACTAAAAATAGAACTACCATACAACCCAGCAATCCCACTACTGGGCATATACCCTGAGAAAACCATAATTCAAAAAGAGTCATGTACCAAAATGTTCATTGCAGCTCTATTTACAATAGACAGGACATGGAAGCAACCTAAGCGTCCATCGACAGATGAATGGAAAAAGAATATGTGGCACATATATACAATGGAATATTACTGAGCCATACAAAGAAACCAATTGAGTTATTTGTAGTGAGGTGGATGGACCTAGAGACTGTCATACAGAGTGAAGTAAGTCAGAAAGAGAAAAAGAAATACAGTATGCTAACACATATACTGTTTGAAAAAGAAATTGCTGCTCTATTATCTCATGTTGTCCAAATTGTTTATTAAATAATATGATCCTGTGCTTATTTTCACCCTGATATTCATGTCCTGTCTGAGAACATGCCAGTCCAATTTAATCTATGTTCCTACCTCCTGGAGAGTCAAAATCATTAAGGCTGTGGTACCACACATATCTGCTTGGAAGACGTGGATTTAATTTTTTTGTACCTCAATGGCACAGGCATCTATACTATTTTAGTGCCTTCCAGTGTTTCCGTCTATACTAAGTGGGCAATAGGATCAAGCTATGACACCTTGCAGTAGAGGCAATAAGGGAAGAATCCCTGCCCCTCTAATGTCTTCACAGGGGATGACTTAACCAGATGAGTCCCTTAGTAATCTGCAGAGCAAGAGAGGGGCAGCATGGGGGCTATGTTACCCCAAGGGACTCATTTGAAGAAAGGCTTTTTGTCATTAAACACCTATCTCTCAAGAAGCAAATAACTGGGGATTTAGAGACAGTAAAGTGTTCTCTGGTCCACTGAGGTAACTAACTGACCATTGAGAACAAATAGTTTCTGCCAGTAATTTAAGTAAAAGTAAACCCCTCAAGGATTAAATGGAAGACTACACCTAATTTTAATAAATCTTTGAATGCTCAGATCCTACACTTTATAACTCAAATTTTCTCTTATTTCTCTCTTGATATTTCATTCTCAAAAGGCAGAGTGGAGAAGATTTACAAGTGAAGAAAAGGTACATTTGCATTCAGAATTTTCTTTCCTATCAGGTTCTGAGGTTTGAACTTAATTACCTCGGGCTAAAGGAAGAACAACTGGGCAGTTTTTACAACACCAGTTCAATGTTGATATTTATTGGCTTGGAAGGGGTAAGGGTATGAATGCGAGTGGAGAAGAGGGATGTATATATATCAATGTTTCTAGAAGCCTTGACTTCCTGCTGTAAGGAAAAAGGACAGGTAAACAGAAACGGGAGAAGCAGAGGTTTATGCTAATCTTCTTTCTCTACCTCAGATCTCAAGAAGGTAGAAAAAAGCTGAGGCCGCTTTGATTTTAGTCCTTTGTCTAACCAGGCTAGGACAAGTTCATTTACCTTGAAAAAAATCCAGTTATTTCAAAGCAAGGATGAAAAATGTACATATAAAATGAAAAAGTGATAAGAAATTAAGCAGAAAATTCCTTAATTTTTTTCTTTTCCAAAGGTGAGTTGTAGAGGGTAGTAAGTATAGGGAAATAAAAGTAACATTGTAAAAACAACTATACCCCAATTTAAAAAAAAGTAAACATAGTTTTGAAAACAACTAATTATATATTTTTGTCAAGTCTGTCACAAATAGTCGGGAGAGAGAGAGAGAGAGAGAAAGAGAGAGGTTAAAGGCAACATGGTATGGTGGAAAGGGCATGGAACTTGGAGCCAGGAGACCTGATTTCTAGTCCTGCCTCTGCCAGTAACTCCATGTGGCTTGCCATAGGCAAGTGTTGTAACCTCCCTGTGCCTCAGTCTCCACCCCCTGCAAAATGAGGGGACCATACTAAAGTTTCTAAATTCCCTTCTAACTATAATATTTCAAAATGTGTGAAATAATATCGTATATGTTATGGGTTGAATTGTGCCTCCCCTCCCTACCCCGCAAATTCATGTGTTGAAGCCCTAAACCCCTCTAGTACCTCAGAATGTGACTTTAATTGGAGATAGGGTCTTTAAAGAGGTAATTAAATTAAAATAAGTCTGTCAGCATAGGCCAAAATCCAATATGACTGGTGTCCTTATAAAAAGAGGAGATTAGGACACATAGAGAGACACTAGGGATGAGTGCACAGAGAAAAGACCATGTGAAATGGCAGCAAGAAGGTGGCCATCCACATATATACAATGGAATGTTACTCAACCATAAAAAGAAACAAAATTGAGTTGTTTTTAATGAGATGGATGGACCTAGAGTCAATCATACAGAGTGAAGTAAGTCAGAAACAGAAAAACAAATGCCATATGCTAACACATATATATGGAATCAAAAAAAAAAAAAGGTTCTGATGAACCTAGGGGCAGGACAGGAATAAAGACGCAGATGTAGAGAATGGACTTGAGCACACGGGGAACGCGAAGGGTAAGCTGGGACAAAGTGAGACAGTGGCATGGACATATATACACTACCAAATGTAAAAGAGATAGCTAGTGGGAAGCAGCTGCATAGCACAGGGAGATCAGCTCTGTGTTTGTGACCACCTAGAGGGGTGGGATAGGGAGGGTGGGAGGAAGACGCAAGAGGGAGGGGATATGGGGATATATGTATATATATAGCTGATTCTCTTTGTTATACAGCAGAAACTAACACAACATTGTAAAGCAATTATACTCCAATAAAGATGTTAAAAAAAAAAAAAAGAAGGTGGCCATCTCCAAGCCAAGGAGAGAGACCTCAAAAAAACCCATGTGGCTGACACCTTGATCTCAGACTTCCAGTCTCTAAAACTGTAAGAAAATTAACCTCTTTTTAAGCGACCCAGTTTGTAGTAGTCTGTATAGCAGCCCTAGCTAACTAACACACTGGATCATTTGAGTAAAAACTCAAGTAATTTATTCCAAAAGGAATAAACTTCTACATCTCAGGTAATGAATTGTACAGGGTGATTTTGCTGGAGGTTCAAATTTCCTAGCTCCTCATTCCAGAACTTGTAGGTTTCCCAAACTAGACACAGAACAAATGATAATTGCCATTGTGGAAGGTTGTAGCCTATAAAGTCAAGTGTCAAGGGGATTGAAACTTTAGAGCACAATGAAGAGAAACCAGGGTGAGAACAGTTTATCATAACAACATTTTATTTTTACTCTTTTACCGAACTTATAATGAAAATGGCATTTATTTTTGGCTTCAAGATAGTGTTAATGTGTCTAAAATCAGTGTTTGATACCTTGGTCTGTCAGTCGGCTTATTCTTCGATGGCTATACTGGGGCAGGAAGACAATGATAGGGCTTGTGCATCAGTGTGTCTCTGTGTGTGTAGGTCAGAGAGGGCTACAAAGAAAGGGTGGGCGGAGGATATGGATGGCTCAGTACAAATCCAATCTCACCACTGAAAACTAAACTTAAGGTAACCTCAACAAAATAGGGGTGGTGGTAGAATAGATTTTTATCTACTGGAAACTACTCTTACCAATAGCTTAGCCAGATAATTGAACCTCAAAATGGCTGACTAACCACATTCAGAATAATTCCACAAAAACAGAATTCCACAGGAATATAGTCAATAACTCCATAATATCTTTGTATGGTGACATATCATAACTAGACTTATCGTGGTGATCATTTTGAAATGTATATGTGACTTTTAAAGGTCTCCATCAGGCAAAATAACAAACAAAATGGCAAAGCAACAGAGCTAGAGGCAACTTATTATTTCTGTTTATTCTCTATTTATTTGGAACATAAACTGATGAGAAGTAAAACAGCAGCACAGGATGGAAGAAAGGACTTTTTGGAGTCAGTAGACTAGGGTTCTTGAATCAACTCTGTATCATAAACTAGTTGTATGATTTTGAATGAGTTACTTAACCTATCTTGGATTCAGTTTTCTTATCTGTACAATGGGGGTGTGGTGGGTTGAACAGTAGCCCCCAAAAGAGTCCTAACCCCTGGAACAAGAGAATATGGCCTTATTTGGAGAAAGGGTCTTTACAGATGTAATTAAGAATCTTGAGATTAGATCATCTTGGATTTAGGGTGGGTTCCCCAAATCCAATGACAGGTATTTTTATAGAAAAAAGGCAGAGGGAGAATTGAGACAATCAAACACAGATAAGAAAGTGACGTGAAGACAGATGTAGAGATTGGAATGATGGGTCTACAAGCCAAGGAATGTCAAGAATTGCCTGTAGCCACCAGAGGCTAAGAGAGAGGCATGGAACAGATACTCTCTCAGAGCCTCCAGAAAGAGCCAAACCTGCTAACATCTTGATTTTGGACTTCTAGCCTCCTGAAGTATGAGAAAATAAGTTTTTGTTATTTTAAGCCACCAAGTTTATGGTAATTTGTTATGACAGGCTTAGGAAAATACACTTGGGTGAGTATGGATCAGGTGTAAAGGTCCAGGTGGGTAACATAAATGAATGAAATGGGCTGCTACATGAAACACAAGTGTAAGTGTAATAATTAATAGAAATGAAACAAGCATCTTAGTGTCAGAGAGAAAATAGAGTGATGATCTGAAGAACACTTTTCAGTTCCAGCCTATCATTACTACTGGGGAATGCAGACCCAGTATTGTCAGAGGGTTTAGATTTCAAGGAAAATTTAAAGTTCAATCTTTTATATGAAATCTCTCTATTTAAAAAAAAAGAAGGAAACCAATTTTAATTTTTAAAACACTATGTGTCAAACAAACTAAATTTGAGGGCTAAATATTAGATGGTCTTTAATGATCTTATGGTTTTGGTCTTCTATGTTTCAATTGGTTCATCCTAGCATTGTAATATGTTATGAGAGCTGGAAAATTTTTTGTTCACTAGCATTGTTGGGACAATAGTAGCTGTGATCAGAGCATAAGTATGACATTTTTGTCAGTTCATGTGTAAAAGAGAAGTCATGGTAAACACTTCTTTTCTGGGATTATTTAAAATTGATGGGTCAGAAACTTTTCCCATTAAAACACACCTCAGGAAGTGTGATATCTAGCTGCATCATTTCCATTTACTAAAAGCCTTATTGGGTATGAAAGAAAAATTGAAGGAGAACGTAATATTAATTTATATTTGGCAAAAGACATTTATACCTGAATCTATCCTGTTCAGCAGAAAATGCATTTAAAAACTCAGTTAACTTTCTGTATATTCATATTTGCAAGTACTTATCCAAGAAGCATACATGTGGCTTATACTTGCAAATGATAAAGTTAAACCCATTCTGAAAATGTGAAATGCACCCTCCAAGACTTTGTTGTGAAACAGTATCTTATTAAGTTCATTATCAGACTGTACTCAAAAGAAACGTGAATATTTAACTTGCTTAAAGTTTAGCTTCTGAAGACCACCACATACAAATTTTTCCTCTCTCACCTTTTCTAACAACCCATACACCTTGTGCACTCACTTTGAATTAAATAAAAGGGAAGAGAATGCCTAGACAGGTCAATGAGGAAAGAACAGTCTTTTGAAAAATTGGTACTGGGGGACTTCCCTGGTGGTCCAGTGGTTAAGATTTGGAGCTTCCACTGCAGGGGCCGTGGGTTCGATTGCTGGTCGGGGAACTAAGATCCCAGCATGCCATGTAGCGCGGCCAAAAAAAAAAAAAAAAGAAGAGGTATTGGGACAACTGAATATCCACATGCAAAAGAATTAAGTTGGACCCCTATGTCATACAATAAACAAAAATTAACTCGAAGTAGATTGGAGACCCAAATGAAAGAGCTATATATAAAACTGCTAAAACAAAACAGAAATAAATCTTCATGACCTTGGGCTAGGGATGGATTTTTAGATACAATACTAAAAGTACAAACAACAGCAAAAAGAGAGATAAATTAGACTTTGTCAGAAGTAAAATCTTTTGTGCATCAAGAACACAATAAGAAAGTAGACTGAAAACCCACAGAATGGGAGAAAATATTTACAGTCACATACTTGATAGGGGACTTGTATCCAAAATATACAAAGTACTCTTACAAATCAATAATAAAAAGACAAAAAAAACACCAAATTAAAGATTGGACAAAGGATCTGAGATGTTTCTCCAAAGAATATATACAAACAGCCAATAAAAGCGTATGAAATGATGCTGAATATCACTAATCATTAGGGAGATGCAAATCAAAACTACAATGAGATACCACTTCAGATCCATTAGGATAACTATTATTAAAACAAAACGAAACCAAAGAAGAGAATAACAACTGTTGGCAAAGATGTGGAAAATTGGATATTAATACACCCATGTTTATATCAATATTATTCACAATAGCCAAAAGGTGAAAGCAATCATCAGTGGATGAATGGATAAACAAATGTGGTATATACATATAAGGGAATATTATTCAGCTTTAAAAAGGAAGGATATTTTGATATATGCTACATTAATGAACTTTGAAGACAGTATGCAAAGTGAAATAAACCTGTCACAAAAGGACAAATATTTTAAGGTTCCATTAATATGAGGTACATAGAGTAGTCAAATATAGAGACAGAAAGTAGAATGGTAATTGTCAAGGGCTGAGGTGAAGGGGGACAGAGAGTTAGTGTTTAATGGGTATAGAGTTTCAGTTTGGGAAGGTGAAAAAGTTCTGGAGATGGATAGTGGTGATGGGTGTACAACAATGTGAACATACTTACTGTACTTTAAAGTCTCAGAACTATATACTTTAAAAAGGTTAAAATGGTAACTTTTATGTTGTATATATTTTGCCATAATAAAAAAGACAAGTAAACCAATTAAAAATTAGGCAAAGGATTTGAACAGATGTTTCTTCAAAGATATACAAAGAGCAAATGTGCACCTGAAATGATGCTTAACATCATTAGTCATTAGGAAAATGCAAGTCAAAACCACACGGAGGTATCACTTTACACCCACTAGGATAGCTTTAATAGAAAAGAGAGAAAAAAATAAATCTTGGTGATGATGTGGAGAAATTAGAATCTTCAGACATTGCTGGTGGGAAAGGAAGATGTTGCAACCACTTTGGAAAACAGCCTGACAGTTCCTCAAAAAGTTAAACATAGAGTAATCACAAAAACCAGAAATTCTACTCCTCGATATATACCCAAGAAAATTGAAAACAGATATTCAAACAAAAACTTGTACACAAATGTTCATAGCATCACTATTCACAATAGCCAAAAGGTGAAAACAACCCAGATGTCTATCAACTGATGAATGGATAAACAAAAGGTGGAATGCCCATACACTGGATTATTTGTAGGCAATACAATTGAATGAAGTACTGATACATGCTATGACCTGGATAAACCTTGAAGATACTATGCTAAATGAAAGAAGCCAATCACAAAAGACAACATTTTATATGATTCCATTTATAGGAAATATCCAGAACAGGCAAATCTACTGAATAGATTAATGCTTGCCTAGGGTTGAGGGGAGGGAGGTGTGGGAATGTGGAATGACAACTAATAGGCATGGAGTTTCCTGTTGGGGAGATAAAAACGTTTTAAATTTAGATTTTAGTGATGGCTGCACAACTCAGTGAACATACAAAAAACCAATGAACGGTATACTTTTAATGGGTGAATTATTTCTCAATTCTGAAAGAGCAAAGAGAAAATTCATGTACGTTATCTCTCAACTTAGTATTTTTTGAATTTATTCTGTTTCAAATATTAAGTATAACAGCTAAGGCCAAGAAATTATCTCAGCAAAGATGTCACTTTGCAATTAGTTATTCCTCACCACAGCTACCATTATCTTTACTACCATATATAAACGATTTACTTTGACACTGTAAGTTCTGTGGTCAAGTTATATTGAAGTAAAATAAATGTGAAACACTCATAATTCTTTAAGATTAGCCAAGCAAAGTACAGAAACGCAAGCCTTCAACAGAAGTAGTCCTATATAATTTCACAATGCCTGTGGCAACAATTTAAATTTTTAATTATACTAAGTGAAATAGTGAACATAAAGATGACTGTCATTTTTTAAGATGATTGTTTATGTCAATATCTATTGCCCTACAGACAAGTCTGCCATCAATCAAAGATTATGACATGCATGCACACACACACACACAGAAAAAAACAACCCATTGTTAAGAGACAAAACAATTAATAGAACCAGGCTCTGACAGGGAATTTAAAACAATTACAATAAATATATTAAAGACTTTACTGAAAAAGGTGGACAGCATGCAAAGACACATGGGTAATTTCAGCAAAGATGGAAACTATAAGAATGAATGAAATTGATATGTAATTTAAAACACAGTAACATATCTGTCCTACAATATGTAGAGATAAATTCCTTCTATAAATAGTTTGAGAGTTTTTATCACAAAAGAGTGGTAAATTTTGTCAAATGCTTTCTTTCCATCTATTGAGATGATCATGTGATTTTTATCCTTCATTTTGTTAGTGTGGTGGATCACATTAATTGATTTGGGTATGTTAAATCATCTTTTCATTCCAGGGATAAATCTTACTTGGTCATGATGTATGATCCTTTTAATGTGCTATTGAATTTGGTTTGTTAGTATTTTGTTGAGGATTTTTGCATCTATGATTAAGTCCTAGAGATCTGTGAGACCTGGTGTCTATAGTTAATAATACTGTATTGTGCACTTAAACATTTAAGAGGGTAGATCTCTTGGTAAGTGTCTTACCACAATCGAAAAAGGAAATATTTTTTCACCTTTGTAAATTAACCTATCTTACCATAGTATTAAAATTGTATGTAAAACTTAAAATGATATCTCAGGCATTAAGAAAAAACCCCATAGTAACAGAAATGAAGAATGCCTTTAACTGACTCATCAGTGAACTTGAAGATAAATCAGTAGTAATTGCACATAGAGAAAAAAGGAAAAACCAGAACGGAGCATCCAAGAGCTGAGGGACAATATCAAATGGTCTTTTATATATGTAACTGGTATCAAGACTAAAAAGAGAGAGAATTGGGCAAAAGAAATAATTTTTAAAAATAATGGGGACTCCACTGGTGGTCCAGTGGGTAAGACTCTGCACTCCCAACTCAGGGTGCCAGGTTCAATCCCTATTCGGGGAACTAGATCCTGCATGCATGCCGCAACTAAGAGTTTGCATGTCGCAACTAGGACCCAGCGCAGCCTAAATAAATAAATATTTTTAAAAAGATGTTAAATAAAAATAATGGCTGACATTTTTGGAAAAATAATAAAATAAAATTTATCACACATCCAAGAAGTTTGGAAAGTGCCAAGCAAGACAAATACCATTTAAAAACACATAAACATTATCATATTAAAACTGTTTAAAATCACAAATAAAGAGAAAATCTTGAAGGCAGCCAGAGGAAAAAGACACAATCTTAGAGAAATCAAAGATAATAATTACAGCTTAGTTCTCATTTGAAACTGTGTTAAGCCAGAAGTGACATCTTTAAAGTGCTGAAAGAAACAAACAAAAACAAAAAACCGTCATCTAGAATTTTATGCCCAACAAAGCATATCTTTCAAAATTAAGGTGAAATAATAAATTTTTAGACAATAAAAGCTTAAAGAAGTAATTACAAGAAGACCTGCACTACACTCGATGTTAAAAAAATTTCTTCAGGCAGAGGTATATGCTCAGACAGTAACCTGGATACACGAAGAAATGAAGATCTCTGAAAATGGTTAAAATGAAGGTCAACATAAAGGATATATTTTTTCCTATTTTAAAATATTGTAAAAGATCAACTGTCTAAAGCAAAAATAGATGGGTTCTGGTTTCAGATCAAATACAGTAACTATACTGCGGGAGGAATCATTTAAAATAACTTGAAATTGACATTCATGTTTAAGAATACTTTGTTACAGGGCTTCCCCGGTGGCGCAGTGGTTGAGAATCTGCCTGCCAATACAGGGGACACGGGTTTGAGCCCTGGTCTGGGAAGATCCCACATGTCGCGGAGCAACTAAGCCCGTGAGCCACAACCACTGAGCCTGCGCGTCTGTAGCCTGTGCTCCGCAATGAGAGGCCGCAGTAGTGAGAGGCCCGCGCACCGCGATGAAGAGTGGCCACCGCTTGCCGCAACTAGAGAAAGCCCTCACACAGAAACGAAGACCCAACACAGCCAAAAATAATAAATAAATAAATAAATAAATTTTTAAAAAAAGAATACTTTGTTACATTTTCACAGCTGAGCTTTGCAACCAGTGTCAGGCTTTATGAAACAGCATTATGTATCTAACTAAAACAAAATTTTTTTTAAAAAGGTATTTAACAGTAATCAGACACATCCATGCATCAATTAAAACTGATTTCCATACGGTATTTGTTTTTCTCTTTCTGACTTGTTTCACTCTGTATGACAGACTCTCGGTCCCTCCACCTCACTACAAATAACTCAATTTCATTTCTTTTTATGGCTGAGTAATATTCCATTGTATACATGTGCCACATCTTCTTGGGACAAAGTGAGAGAGTGGCATGGACATATATACACTACCAAATGTAAAATAGATAGCTAGTGGGAAGCAGCTGCATGGCACAGGGAGATCAGCTTGGTGCTTTGTGACCACCTAGAGGGGTGGGATAGGGAGGGTGGGAGGGAGGGAGACGCGAGAGGGAAGAGATATGGGGATATATGTATATGTACAGCTGACTCACTTTGTTATAAAGCAGAAACTAACACACCATTGTAAAGCAATTATACTCCAATAAAGATGTTAAAAAAAACCCCAAAAAACTGATTTCCATAGCTGATTTATATATTATCTAGTTTTTTAAAAATTGCAATCAGCATCCCAACATCTTTTTAAAAGAACAACGAGCAAAGATTAAAGAAACAGACAAAATAATATAATAAATTACAGCATGTAATATATCCAATGGGAATTGCCAAATCAACATTATTTTCCATTGGGGGGTTATAATATTTTTGGTTTCATCTATCTTTTCTGTTGTTATTCTTTTCTTTGCTTGATAAATGGGGCTCATTCTCAGAGCCAGCTTGCTTGAACCCTCATATGAAAAGCTCACTTGTTCCTTTTTTACTTCCAAGAACACTCGGGAACACATGGTCCCCAACAGCCTGGGCTATGAGTCTTTATGGAAGTGAAATGCACATAGATGAGTACACACAGACATACAGACACACAGACACACACACACAGAAAATCACACACTCTGTAAATATATTTCCCCCCAAAGAAATGGCTCCCATTTCCTGAGACATTCCTTACAGATTGATAAGCTTCTTTGAAAGAGGTTTTGGGGGCAAGGGCTGGCCTGGGGTGTGCTCTGGATCTCATGAAGAGGAACACTGAAAATGTCTCACCTACCCTGAAAAATGGAGTTGGAGGGTCAGTCAGGACAGCTATCCTCTTGTGTCTGTCACTGGGATGAGTGCACTGCACCATAATTTATCACCATGGATAATCCTCTGTTCTGAGAACTGAAGGTGGTGATGGCACCAGAAAAATGATTGTAAGGAGTAAAAGAAAAATAAAAGAAATTCTGTGCACAGAACCGAGATTTCCTTAAAACATCAAGTTGGTAATTAAACTAGAAATATGTGGAGTACACAGTCATGTTTCTCTATGTAAGCTGACCAACAAACAAATGCTAGAGTGGGTTTCCTGATTGCTGTTTGAGGAAATATGTCAACTATTATTATCTAGATCCAGGGAACCTACTTACTATTTTGAATAAAATAGAGAAACCTATTCTTTTGCACAGAGTAACCTGCAAAAGGAGTTAGGAAAAACACATTTTGAAGACTGCTTAGTTGATCAAATACTTCCAAAATTACTTAATTCTGGCTAAGCACTACTTGGTACTCTACAAAGCCTTAGAAGGGCCATGGTTTCCTCTTCTTCTTCTTATCAGAAACAAAATCACCTCCCCTCACTCCCAATAAAAAAATTAAATCAAAGGAATCCCAATTTGATTCCTACTAACTCATCATGAAGAAGACTGGGAGTCACTGGCCACCATCCTCTAGATGGGGCTTTCATGGAGCCTTGAAGAGTCTGCAAAATAGAGAACCTGAGACAAGTGCCTGTTGCCCACATGGCGAATACAGATGTGGTTCCCAATTATCCTGTCTCCCTAAGGGTTTCTGGAATGCATCTGCTCCCCATGGGACAATGGTGGGGGGATGGTGGCAGTAGCCTGCCAAAGGCAATGTTGGTTGTAGGGCACTGCAATCTCCCAATCTGAGAACTTCTAGTCCTAATGCGGCTCTGACATTGGAGACAACATTCACTGGGAATGGATGACTGGTTTAAATATGAAAATGGAAGAGTTGGCTGGGACATTGGAGACATGTGGGCTTGGAAGAGATGTATCATAATTAATATCAAGTTCCTCTGAGGAGATGCTTTCTAGGTAGCCATGGAAGTACTTATTTTTGAGAAATGCAGGCCATGTTTGCTAAGTGGAAGGGGGGAAAAGGTTATATCTTTTACATTAAAAATGTGCTGGGCTTCCCTGGTGGCGCAGTGGTTGAGAATCTGCCTGCCAATGCAGGGGACACGGGTTCGAGCCCTGGTCTGGGAAGATCCCACATGCCGCGGAGCAGCTGGGCCCGTGAGCCACAATTACTGAACTTGCGCATCTGGAGCCTGTGCTCCACAACAAGAGAGGCCGCGATAGTGAGAGGCCCGCACACCGCGATGAAGAGTGGCCCCCGCCTGCCACAACTAGAGAAAGCCCTCGCACAGAAACAAAGACCCAACACAGCCATAAATAAATAAATAAATAAATAAATAAATAAATAAATAAATAATTTTTTAAAAAAAGAAAATAAAAGTGCTGAGGCATTTTAGTAACCACTTTGACATGACGATACCATTATTGCATATTCCTAGCATTAAAGGTGGTTACTATCAACACTGATTTTGCACAATCAGTATACATTTCCACTGAATTAACCTGTAAGTTACTTTAAGGCAATGGACACCTCTACTAGGTAATGGGCAGGGGATGTTTCTAAGTACTTGGAGTTCACTGAAATAAATAGGTGATCAACACTTCTACTGGAAACACTGGGATGCTTCTGTCTCCTGTAGCCCCTTCATTTCAAAGTAAATTGGAACTTTAACTAGAGTGCAACCTACTCACCTGACTCATACCTTCTTAGACCTGTTTATTCCTAGACAGACCCTGGAGAACTTTAATTAAGGCAGTCCTGAATGCATACTGGCTGCTGGGATGCTCTGCACAGCATTGCAGAGCCGGCTGGAGTAAGATCTCTGAGAAGTACCAGAGTGTGTAGAGCAAGTGATCAACCTTTACATGCTTAGACTGTGCAGCCACAAGTCATGCTTTGGTCATGAGGGAAGGACCCTTTATGCCTTGGTAATTACTGGCCTTCTTGCCTCAATCTGCTCAGGCTGCAATGCCTATATGGCTTGGGAGAACTCCAAATGGTATCATATTAAGGGTTTTTTAAATGAATAGATGCTGAGTTAGTTTTAAGGAGAAACAACTGCATCAATGCCAAAGAAAAAGATCCTCAGGCATCATGGCTGTGAAATGGAGAAAGCTGAAAAACTACATTTGGGGGGGTGCCCAAATGCAAGAATCTGGCAGAGGCGTACAGCTAAGCAACTGTAGCAAAAGGGCTGAAAGGGAGCCCAGGTGTGCTGGTGGGGATAACTCATCCTTCCAGGCCTCAGTTTCCAGATGTATAAAAGGGAAAAAGAGAAGTTTCCAGAATTAGCCAAACAAATGGGAATACGTTAGTGAAGATTTAATATTGTTCAAATATCCATGCTATTCAAAGCAATCTACAGAATCAATGAAATTCCTATCAAGATTCCAATGGCATTATTTTTACAGAAATAAAAAAAAAAGAATCCTAAAATACATACAAAACAGCAAAGGACCCCAAACAGCCATAGCAATATCGAGACGAAGAACAAACATGAATGCATCACATTTCCTGATTTCACAAACAATATATTACAAGGCTACAGTAATTAAAACAGTATGATACTCGTATAAAAACAGACATATAGACAAATGGAACAGAATAGAGAGCCCAGAAATAAACCCATACATATATGGTCAACTCATCTTCAACAAAGGTGTCAAGAATACACAATGGGGAAAGGATAGTCTCTCAAAAAATGGTTCTGCCACTCAGAATGGCCATCATCAAAAAATCTACAAACAATAAATGCTGGAGAGGGTGTGGAGAAAAGGGAACCCTCTTGCACGGTTGGTGGGAATGTAAATTGATACAGCCACTATGGAGAACTGTATGGAGGTTCCTTAGAAAACTAAAAATAGAACCACCATACGACCCAGCAATCCCACTACTGGGCATATACCCTGAGAAAACCATAATTCAAAAAGAGTCATGTACCACAGTGTTCATTGCAGCTCTATTTACAATAGCCAGGACATGGAAGCAACCTAAGTGTCCATCGACAGATGAATGGAAAAAGAAGATGTGGCACATATATGCAATGGAATATTACTCAGCCATGAAAAGAAACGAAATTGAGTTATTTGTAGTGAGGTGGATGGACCTAGAGTCTGCCATACAGAGTCAAGTAAGTCAGAAAGAGAAAAACAAATACTGTATACTAACACATATATATGGAATCTAAAAATTAAAAAATGTATCTGATGAACCCAGGGGCAGGAGAGGAATAAAGACACAGATGTAGAGAATGGACTTGAGGACACGGGGAGCGGGAAGGGTAAGCTGGGACGAAGTGAGAGAGTGGCATGGACATATATACACTACCAAATGTAAAATCGATAGCTAGTGGGAAGCAGCCGCATAACACAGGGAGATCAGCTCGGTGCTTTGTGACCACCTAGAGGGGTGGAATAGGGAGGGTGGGAGGGAGATGCAAGAGGGAGGAGATATGTATATGTATAGCTGATTCACTTTGTTATAAAGCAGAAACTAACACACCATTGTAAAGCAATTATACTCCAATAAAGATGTTAAAAAAAATGGTTCTGGCAAAACTGGATGAAATTGGATCCTTATCTTACAACTGTACACAAAAATCAACTAAAAATGGATTAAGGACTTAAATGTAAGATGAGAAACTGTAAAAGTTTTCTAGAAGAAAATATAGGGGGAAATCTTCAAGACACTGGCCTAAAGCAATGTTTTCACAGATACACCACCAAAACCACAAGCAACAAAAGCAAAATAGACAAGTGGGACTATATCAAGCTAAATGGCTTCTGCACAGCAATGGAAACAATAGAGTGAAAAGCAACCTATGGAATGGGAGAAAGTATTTGCAATCATATATTTTATAAGCAATTAATATTCATAATATACAAGGAATTCCTACAGTGCAATAGCAAAAACACAAAGGACCCAACTTTTAAATGGGCAGTGGACTTGAATAGACATTTCTCAAAGAAGACATACAAATGATCAACATTTATATGAAAAGATGCTTGACATCACTAATCATCAGGGAAATGTAAATCAAAACCAAAGTAAGATGTCACCTGACACTTGTTAGGATGGCTGTTATTAAACAAAACAAAACAAGAAGTAAGTGTTGATGAGGTTGTGGAGAAATTGGAACCCTGTACACTGTTGGTGGGCATGTAAAATGGTGCAGCTGCTATGGAAAACAGTATGGAGGTGCCCCCCAAAATTAAAAATGAAACTACCATCTGATCCAGTAATCCTACTTCTGGGTAGATATCTGAAAGAATTAAAATCAGGATCTTGAAGAGATATCTGCACACCCATGTTTATTGCAGCATTATTATAGCCAAGATGTGGAAACAACCTAAATGTCCATCAACAAAAGAATAGATAAAGAAAATATGGTATATACACACAATGGAATATTATCCTGCCATAAAAAAGAAATTCTGCCATATGTGACAACATAGATACACCTGGAGGACATTATGCTAAATGAAATAAGCCAATTACGGAAGGACAAATACTGCACAATTCCACTTATATGAGATATCTAAAATAGTAAACACATACAAGCAGGGAATAAAATGGTGGTTGTTGGGTTCTGGGGGAAGGGGGAAGTTAGGGTTGCTTTTAAACAGGTAGAAAGTTTCCATTAGGCAAGATGACTAATTTCTAGAAATCTGCTATATATCATTGTGCCTACAGTTAACAATACTGTATTACAGACTTAAAATTTTGTTAAGAGGGTAGATCACATACTAAGTGGTCTTACCACAATTAAAAAAATAGGTAGTCAAAAATACATAGTGAAAGCATTATAGAAGTGTGTTGACCTGTTAATGATATATATAATATATATACATAACCTTATGTGTGTATATACATATACAAAACAGCTCCAGTTTTTGTGATGTTTTGGTGTCAGCTTCTGAAAATTTGTAAATTTTTGTAATTTCTTTTCTCATTCTAAATAAATGTTCACTTTTATACCCCCCAAAAGTTTATAAACTAATTGGGTAACTCAGACATATAAACAATTAATAAAGATTTTACAGATGCAAAGATGGAAGTGTGGGGATTTCCCTGGCACTCCAGTGGTTAAGACACTGAGCTTCCACTACAAGGAGCATGGGTTCAGTCCCTGATTGGAGAACTAATATCCCACCTGCTGTGAGGTATGGCCAAAAGAAAAAAAAAAGATGGAAGTGTGTATGGGATGAAGTGGGTGCACAGACGACAGAGTAGTGGTTAGGAAAAGCTTCAGCTTGGAAATAGTACTTGCTCAGAGCCTTTACGGGGTGAAATGGCAGGGTAGGGAAGGGCATTCCAATTATAAAGAGCAGTGTGTGCAAAGGCATGGAGGAATGAAACCACATTATTCATCCAGGAAACTCTAATTCAATGTGGCTAGAGAATACAAATGGAATCTTCCATAGACGGGGACCAGATAACCAAAGGCTTTGTGTGCCATCCTAGAGACCAGATTTTTTTTTTAGTTGAAATATAGCTGATGTACAATATTATATTAGTTTCAGGTGTACTACATAACGATTTTCCATTTGCATACATTATAAAATGAACACCATGATAAGTCTAGTAACCATATGTCCCCATACTAAGTTATTAGAATATTACTGACCATACTCCTTATGCTGTATATCACATACCCATGACTTATTTATTATACAACTGGAGGTTTTTACCTCTTAATCACTTTCACCTATTTTTCCCACCCCCCTCCCTTCTGGCAACCACTTGTTTGTTCTTTATGTTTGACCCCATTTTCATTTTGTTTTGCTTGTTTGTTTTGCTTTTTAGAGTCCACATATAAGTGAGATCAGGCAGTATTTGTCTGTTATACTTAGCATAATATCCCCTAGATCCATCCATGTTGTTGCAAATGACAAGATTTCATTTTTTAAGGCTGAGTAATATTCCATTGTATATATATATACCACATCTTCTTTATCCATTTGTCTATCGATGGACACATAGGTTGCTTCCGTATCTGGGCTATGGTAAATAATGTTGCAATGAACATTGGAGTAAATATATCTTTCCGAATTAGTGTTTTTGTTTTCTTTGTATTTATACCTGAAAGTGGACTCACTGGATCATGTGGCAGTTCTTTTTATAATTTTGTGAGGAACCGCCATACTCTTTTCCATAATGACCACATCAATTTACATTCCCACCAACAGTGAACGAGGGTTCCCTTCTCTGTTATTTGTTGTCTTTTTGATGATAGCCATTCTGACATGTGTGAGGTGGTACCTCCTTGTGGTTTTGATTTGCATTCCTCTAATAATTAGCAATGTGGAGCATCTTTTCATGTGCCTGTTAGCCATCTGTATGTCTTCTTTGGAAAAATGTCTATTCAGGTCTTCTGCCCATTTTTAGTTGGGTTGTTTGTTTGTTTGTTGATGTTGAGTTGTATGATTTCACTGTATATTTTGGATATTAACACCTTATCAGATATACCACTTGGAAATAACTTCTCCTACTCGATAGGCTGCCTTTTTGTTTTGTTGATAGTTTCCTTCACTGTTACAAAAGCCTTTTAGTTTGATACAGTCCCATTTGTTTATTTTTGCTTTTGCTTCCCATGCCTGAGGAGAAATATCCAAAAAAATATATCTAAGGCTAATGTCAAAGAGCATGCTGCCTATGTTTTCTTCTAGGAGTTCTATGGTTTCAGGTATTACATTTAAGTCTTTCATCCATTTTGAGTTTATTTTTGTATATGATATGAGAAAGTAGTCCAGTCTGATTCTTTTGCAATGTAGCTGTCCAGTTTACCCAATCCCATTTATTGAAGAGGCTTTTTCCCCATTCAGTTATTATATTCTTCAACTCTGTTTGGTTCTCCTTTACATTTTCTAACTCTTTTTTAAAATTCTCACTGTGTCCATCCATTCGTCTCCTGAGTTCAGTGTGCATGTTTATGATCATTACCTTAAACTCTTTTTTTTTTTAACTTTTTTATTGGAGTACAATTGATTAACAATGTTGTGTTAGTTTCAGGTGTACAGCAAAGTGATTCAGTTATACATGTACATGTATCTATTCTTTTTCAAATTCTTTTCCCATTTAGGTTGTTATATAATATT
The DNA here is from genome assembly GCF_028023285.1 of Balaenoptera ricei. Lineage (NCBI taxonomy): Eukaryota > Metazoa > Chordata > Mammalia > Artiodactyla > Balaenopteridae > Balaenoptera > Balaenoptera ricei. The sequence continues at coordinate 62,250,962 of NC_082660.1, read as the reverse complement.
GAGCAGAGGTCTTTGTGCTATACAGTAGGTCCTTGTTGGTTACCTTAAACTCTTTACTGGGTAGATTGCGTATACCTAATTTGTTTATTTCTGTTTCAGAGGTTTTGTTTTGTTCCTTCGTTTGGAATATATTCTTCTGTCTCCTCATTTTACCTAATTCTCTGTGTTTATTTCTATATATTAGGTAGGCAGGTTACATTTTATGATCCTGGAGAAGTGGTCTTATGTAGGAGATGTCCTATGGGGCCCAGCAACACACTCCTCTCTGGTCACCAGAGCTATACGCTCTAGGGGTGCCCCCACGTGGGCTGTGAGGGCCCTTCTGTTGTGGTGGGGTCAACTACTGTGGGTATGCTTTTAGGTGGGGCTAGTCTCTGGCCCAGTTTGCTGCTAGGTCCTGCTTCAGTGCACTGGCTGCTGGCATGCTGATGGGTAGAACTGGGTCTCATGGTGGCTGGCTGAGGGACCAGTGGGGGCCAGCTAAAGATTTTATCATTTAAGCAATGAGAGTCATGGAAGTATTTTATGCAGGAATAACATGATACCCCCACAATGACAATATGAAAGATGTATTAGAAAGGCAGATGACATTGTAGGCAGGGAAAAAGTTAATCTTGATGAAATAGGAAACTGAAATAAGCTAAGCCAGTAGCAGTAAGCATGGGCATAGAGCAGAGATGTCATAGGGCTAGACTGCATAGGACCTGCTTTCTGATTGGAATAAATTAGTCAGAGAAAGGGAAGAGCTATGGGTGACTCTTAGGTTTCTGGGTTGGATAAGTAGCCTCTGAAGCAAAGAGAATTTCAGAAGATGACACGGATTCAAGCCTTTCCTACTCCTTTGGAGGTACCCTTTGAAGCAGATCAACTCTACTAACAAGCCACAGCAGTGTTGTGCACTATTATCTTGTCCTTCAGAACATAAGGCCACATCCATATGTGTGGAACCAACAGACCAATGCACCAGCCATCTGTTTTCTAGAATTGTCTTAACAACCAATGGGACTCATCACATGATGGATTCAGCCACAGCAATTAATATTGATTAGAAAGATGGCAAAAATGAGCAGTTTGGCCATGCCTGTCATGGATCAGTATGCAGATCAAATATAGATATGGCCTCAATCACACCCTCACATCATTAATCATCATCCACTGCAAATTGTGAACATATTTACAAGCAAGGAATGAAAAATACACACAATTTAAAGTTTTGTGTCATGTCCCAGTAGATCTGCCTATATAAATTTGTCTTTGCACAGGTTGTCTCTTTAAGAAACTGGCATTGCAGCATTCTCTACCAGTTCTTACCAACAGGTATCTTTACAAAGGTCAGTGTATTGCTACAACTACCTAACAACTACGTGTACAATTACAACTACCTGATTCTTCATTCATTCATTTCTTTAGTGCTAGAAAAGTATTTTTTTAAAAAAGATCCTTAACATCAAGGACCTTTGGCTAGCTTGCAAATTAAGACACTCACCTATGGAAAACTAAACAGTGAAAGAGTTAAACAATACTACCAGAAAATTTATATATTAGATGTCAAATGAGAGCTAAAGACAGGAAGTACTAGGAGTTCACAGGAGGGAGAAATCCTCATGGGCTTGAGAGGTAATAGTACGTTTCATGGAGGAGGTGGAAATTGCTGTGGGACTTGAATAATGGGAAAGATTTGGGTAGGAAGGGAGGATAGCATACAAAATTTTGGTGGTATGAGTAAAACACTGGGGAAGCAAGTGGAACGAACATGGTATGTTTCAGGACAATCACGCTTGGCTAGTAAATGCACTACAAAAGCAGTGAGACACAGCTACCCTTTCATATCACAAATAAGATATTTTAAAGTGTCAATTGGATATTCAAAGGCTTAAATCAATTTAGCAGTGCAAGAAGAAAATGTCTCAAATCAAAGGCAAGATTCCCAAAGCTTTACATCATCATTGTTCACAAAGTAACTATGCCTTTGAAAAAATGAAACAATTGTTGTTCTCCTTGAATCTCAGAACTTCAGTATAAGAAAGGATAAAAATATGTCCATATTTAGATGTCTATAAGTGAAGGTTAGTGTATTTTCATATTTCACCAAGTTCCTGACACATTTAAAGTACCTAGATGCAAAAGAAAGTGTGTGGGCCCCTCTCCCAGAAGGATGTACTAATTTCATTTACTATACATAAAATGATCTTTTCTAGCTACTCTGTATGTGCATGTGACTTTTATTTTCCTAAAGGGTCAGGAGGGTAGAAAAAAAGACAAATTCAAAGAATGAGTGCTGGAAGAGGAAAAAGCATACATAGGAATTCAGTATACAAACAGGAAATGTGTGTGTGTGTGTGTGTGCATGCACGCATGAACATGTGTGCACATGCTTACACTTTTTCTCTTGCACTGTCTTTTCTCCTCTATCACTCTCACTTTCTCTTTTTGACTTACTTTCTTTAGCTCAATTCAATAAACATATATATTAAGACTCTGTGTGCATTATATCATGCTATATTATGTTATGTGTTAAAGAGAGTATGAAAAGAATCCCTATCCTTCAGTGGATTATAAACTAAATCATACTTAATATTTAAATCACAATATAACATAATAGAGGAAATGCCAAAATGAGTGCCACTGACAAATTGAAATAGGAAGTGAGTTCAACAGTCCTTTGGAAGAAAGTGAAATCACTGTGGACTTGGAGTCACATATGATAGCTTCACCAAGGTAACATTTGAGCATCTAGATTCTAAATCATACTCAGTTGTACCTAAAAATCATATATGGAACATTTGTTTAAAATGCAGATTTCCCATCCCCAGAAAGTCTAATTTAGTAAGTCCAGAGCAGGGCCCAGAGGTCTGCATATTTAATAATTTCAGATAATTCCAATGAAGGTGTTCCTCAGAATACACTGTGAAACATTAACAGCTTGAAGAATAAATAGAATTTGAATAGGCTTGATAGACATTCTAGATGATGGATGAAACTGGGATTCCGTGGGGGTCAGTAAAGTAAGTGAGGTTGCTGAAAGCAAAGTAGTGGGGGAAATGGTAGAATATAAAGCTAAAAAAGGCAGTGGGGGGACTTCCCTGGTGGTCCAGGGGTTAAGAATCCGCCTTCCAACGCAGGCGACGCGTGTTCGATCCCTGGTCAGGGAACTAAGATCCCACGTGCTGGGGATGGGGGTGCGGGGCAACTAAGCCCTCGCACCACAACTACTGAGCCCACATGCTCTGGAGCCCTCACACCACGACTAGAGAGCCTGTGCACCACAACTACTGAGCCCATGTGCTCTGGAGCCTGCATACCACAACCAGAGAGAAGCCTGCATGTCGCAACTAGAGAAGCCTATGTGCCACAGTGAAGAGCCCGTGCACCACAACGAAAGATCCCATATGCTGCAACTAAGACCTGATGCGGCCTAAATAAGAAATAAATAAAAGGGAGCGGGAAGAAAAATTATGAAGTATCTCAACTGTCGTGAGAGAAAGTTTACATGTGACCCTTTAAATGGTGTAGAGCTAATGAAGGTTTATCTAGTAGGACCTTTTAGTAAGGGGAATTGACTGCACTGATCCATGCATGCTTATAATAATAATAATATATAATAATTTTGTCAGTAGACCAATGTGCGATCACAATCAAATTTCAACTGGCCTGAGGTAAAATGAAAATAATCAAGACAATGTGGTGAGCTACAATTATTTACTTTTTTTTGGTTGTAAAATATCCTCTTTATACTTAATTTATTAAATGTCCTTTGCAAAATATAAAGTAGGCAGTTGAGCATATGAAAAGATATTCAACATCATTAGCCATTAGGAAAATGTAAAATTAAAATTACTATGGATATTCAACCATACACCTATGAAAATGGCTAAAATTAGAAAAAGTAGTGACAGTACCAAGTGATGGCAAAGATGTGGACAAAGTGGTACTCTCATACATTGCTGGTGGAAAACAGTTTGGAAGTTTGTTACAAAGCAAAACATACACTTACCATATAACCCAGCAATCATACTCTTAGGTATTTATCCCAGAGAAATGAAAACTTACGTTCACACAAAAACTTGTACATGAATGTTTATAGTAGCTCTATTCATAATCACCAAAACCCAGAAACAAACAAACCTCCTTTGGTGTGTGTAGATAAACAAACTGTGGTATATCCATACCAAAGAATACTATTCAGCAAAAATGGAATGAGCTATTGATATAAGCAAAAAGTTAGATGAATCCCAAAGGCATTATACTGAATGAAAGAAGCCAGTCTCGGAAGGCTACATGCTGTATTTATGCATTTACATATATTTATATAATATTCTTGAAAAGACAAAACTAGAGTGACAGAACAGATCAGTGATTGCTAGGGATAAGTGGAGAGAGATGAGTTATGACTACAAATAAGTAGTGCAAAAGAGTGTTTTTGAGGGAATGGAACTGTTCTGTATCTTGATTATGGTGATAGGTAAATTAATCTATACATGTATTAAAACTCATTGAATGATCCAACCCCTCCCTACAAGAAAATTTTACTGTATGTTAATTTAAAAAAATTAAATAGTATGCATTCATTCATCAGTTCCCCCAATATTTTGTAAATCATGCTTGTCCAACTGTCTGGTATGTCTGGCATAAGTCACTGAAGGGCAGATGTCTTTAAGAACCTTGCTCATTGGTGCTAGAAATGTACTTGTGTACTAAAAAGAGAAAGAACTCACATATGCAGCTGAGGACTTTTGTGCTCAAAGAGGAACCTAGAACAGCTCACTCTATAAGGATGGAGATGGCGCTGTACTTACAAATGTTCATGGTGAGCAAACACATGCAAGCACCTCACGGACTTAAAACCGTTCAGAAGAAAACAAGCTTCCTATCTAGATTTTAGTGGCTAGAAAGCAAAAGAATGAGCTGAGGAAACTGGTTTGGCCTTATCTAACAAGGGTAATACTGTAGTTGCCAAATGAGCAGACTGCATTGTTAGATGTGGATGGCATTATGTTTGTTTTTGTCCATAAGTGTCATAAGGTACTAAGAACAGATGATACTAATAAAGACTATGATGTTTTAAAGGCAAAAAAAAAATGTATTTGTGTGACTCCTGTCTTGGATGTTGCAATAAGCACCAATAACTCTTATCACAACCCTGAGTTCCACTTCATTCTTCCAAATTCCATACACATGACTTAGGAATGGAAGGTTGATTCTCAAATCAATCAAAACTCAGAGGTACCCAGTCCTCTTACTCTCATCAGCACCTGAACAAGCTACTTTAGTCTCTGCCACTCTCACATACTCAAAACTTTCTTCATTCTTCCTTCAATTTTGCAGTGAAGATTATAGGTAAGAGTGAGGGAGCAATAACATTTGGGGCTGGCATCAATGGGTTCCAAAGCACTCTTTTTGCCTGGAATCTGAAGAGATCAAGATTTCCTTTCAGTACGTTCAAGGAATTAATTAGACAAATGTTTCTGAGAACCTCCCGGATGCCCAGAATCTTCCAAATATTCTTGGGAGTCATAGATTTAGTAAAATGGGGACAAACCTATATTCCTGTTCTCAACACTAACAAGTCAAGTGGGGGCAGGGGAATCACATTTTTGTTGTTTTCGAACATGGCAGTCCCTTCTCAACTTTTAAATTTTTCTTTCTGGTGACTGATGGAATTAACACAAACAATAACATTAAGAAAAAGTGGAACTTTCATGAATTATATTTCCCTTTAGCCCTCTGTTTTCAAGAAAAGCTGCTCATTTAAAAACTGTTTATTTGAAAACCTCTTCATTGAGCCTAGCTATTAATAAAGCAGACCATGTTTGAATTTCACAAACCTTGGCTCCTGTATTAGTTATCTATTGCTGCTCAACCAATGACTTCAAAACTTGTGTCCTAAAAGAACATTTATTATCACATACAGTTTCTGGGTTCCAAAATTCAGGAGGAGCTTAGCTAAGTAGCTCTGGCCTTGGGGTCCCTTTAAGGTTACAATCAAGATGTCAGCTGGGGCTGCAGTCATCTGAAGACTTAACTGGGGCTGGAGGATTCTTCTAAGATGGTGTACTCACATGGCTATTGGCAGAAAGCCTCAGCTATTTGCTGGCTATTCATAGGAAACCTCAATTCTAGGCTCTCCATGGAACGCCTGAATACCCTCATGCCATGGCACTGGTTTCCCCCAGTCCAAAAGGGAGCAAGGTGGAAGTCTCAATGTTTTTTATGACCTCACCTTGAAAGTCACACTCCATCATTTCTACAATGTCCTCACAGATCAGCCCTATTCATTGTGGGAAGGAACAAAAACAAATGCATTAAAATACCAGGAAATAGGGCTAAATAGGGGCCATCTTGGAAGCTGGCTAATACTACTCCAGACCAAGGAAAGAGTTTTATAACTTCTCAAACTAAATAATATAATATCAAGGCCAAAGCCTATCCAATTAACCCTGGCAAAAGAAGATTAACACGGATACGACACCTAAGGTTGCTAATTGTTCTTTCTCATTAGTGTGTCAAGTATTTGACAGATAAAGCCTTGTACAGGTAAGGTTGATGCTATAATTAGGCACCAGGAGACAAAAGCATGTCAAAGAGAAAAGTGAAGAATACGTATCTTGAAAATCCACAAATGAGCAGAGACCAATTTCACTGGTTTTCCAATTAGCCAAATGTATGAAAAATGTATACAAAAATGACAGATCTCTGTGTTAAAAAGACCATCACTAAAACCAACAGTAACAAAACTAGATGTGAAAGGTTATCCACAATTAAATGGTCATATAAGCAAAGTCTGTTTCAAATTAAAGGTGTAAACTGAAAATGTATTTTCCTATTCAACTGTGTTTGAACTAGAGCTACTCTAATACATGAACATGCTTGAGTATGTCTGGAGTTTCTGGAAGAATAACTATAGTTGAATATGCTCTGCATGTTATTTTATGAGACCCATGAAAAGCCAAGTTTATGAGGTTACCAACTGGTGATAATTAGTTATTTTCCTTTCCCTCATTTCCTTCTTCTCAACTCATCAAGACTTTAATTACACATTCCACGAGAATCAAATTTAGGCCTGAAGAGAAGAAATGTACTTATGCTGAGGTCACTCCTGGGAAACAATGAGTGGAACTAGGCTGTAGCTGATGCCAATTATGTCAGGTGGCAGTGGGAAAGAACTCACTGGTCATCATTACAGCAGGTTTCATCATCCTCATTTCATGCCATTTTTATATAGGATTGTATGAATTGTGCTTGTGGGACTTGGGAGACAAAAGCAGATGTGGAGTGTTCTAAACAGATGCCTGCAAAGGGAAAATATATGCAAGTGGTGGCCAAAGTTTGCAGAGATCCAGCCTAAAACCTTTGAGAGATGGGGCCCCACATTACAGAATTTGTTCTGCTGTGTCTAGGAGGTCTGGGCTTGTGACAGTTAGGTAGGGTGATACATTTTTTCCAATGTACCTCAAAGCTGACGTATAAGGGATAGGCACACAACACTTAAAGAGTACTGGGTGGTTCTGCCAAAGCGGAGAAAACGCACCAGGATTGGGAGCATAACTCTGCACCAGAAACTCAAACACCTTGATTTCTATTAGAAGAGCAACACACAGCAGCCTTAGGAAAGCTCCTTTATTTCCTGGCACTTATATAAAAGAGGCTAATCAAAAGTCCATTTGAATTTTTCAGAAGTCAGAAAATAGTGATACTAATCAATAAGTTTTTTCAGAGTCTATCTTTCAAAGACATGAGAATATTTGAGGTTTTCTCATCCTCTCTTCAAATTTTCCATCTCGACTGGGCCAAAACTGGACCAGAGATCTGTTCTTGGTGCCTAAGAACCATAAAAGGCTAGGTTAAAAATTCACTATAAATTACATTTCTTTCTCATTTTATTTTATTCTCCCCCTCATTTTTAAGGGTATTATCTCATTTATACTCTGCTTCATTTTAATGAAGTCTTCATAATCCCATTCCATATATATGATACTTTTTGGCTTACAAAGTATTTATCTGAGGTAAGCAAGGCAAGTCTCATCATCCCCATTTTACAGATGAGGCAACTGACTTCCCAGCTAATATACAGCAAAGTCAGAATGGAAAAATAATGATCCATTAACTCCAAATCTAGTGTTCTTTCCACTCTACTGCACTGACTGAGAAATATTTTATATAATAAAATAAAAGGTATAGTGAATATCTCTCAAGAGGGAAATGGTCAAATAGAAGAGAATGAAGACAACCTATTTAAAATTCAAGTGTCTGTGAAAGAGTTAAATTAGCGAATTTGGACTGTTGAACGATTGCCAGGATGGTGTGAAGAGATTTTATCTTAATTTTTTAGAGGAAATTATATTCCTTTTGTTCATTTATTTTTATCAAATGTATTTTACTAATCCATAAGCTCCTTTAAGGCACTTTTCTCATTATATGTATCTTTGTATCCCTCACCTTACAATCTCTACCCTTGAAGAAGATAGATGCTTAGTAAACAAGCTGTTCAAAGAAATTAATTCGATCTATATAGGGATGGTAAACATTTTTTTCTTCTTCTCATAGTCAGAGAAGCAGAATAACAAGACTGAAAGAATCTTGTGGAAAACCTATTCTTTTCATTGCCTTTAGGTGGGACTACACTCAGCACAGTCTAGACTAAAAAGCAATCATCTAGGTCTCTTGTTACTAAGAGCTCTCATGGGTAAGAGATGCTACAGCTCTTTTTGTCACAAATTCATTGCTTTTAAAACTCTCATTTCCAAAAGTTGATTTCTATAATTCTATAATTTACTATAATTTAGATTCCTTAATTCTTATTCAGCTTCTAATGGAGACAATAAAGTAGAATTATTCTACCTGAGAAAGAAAATGAGTTTCCTTAGTGTTTCTCCACTAATACTGTATCCCAGCTCTCCTAAACCTCTCCAAATACTCCATATTCCTCAAGACAAAACTTGGAGCACAAATCTTGGCACTCTAACAAGGATTTTTGAAATTCCTATTGCTGTTTTTTAGCACTATTCTCCACAGTAATAAGGCTAATCCATTGACATTTCTTGTAGTCAACTAGACTCCTAAGATACATTATTTGGTTTTATTTTGAAAATAATACAAACATGTTAAAATTCAGGAAAAAATAGCTGAGCCCACCATGCCCATAGAAAATTCCTTTTATTGTGCATATATATATATACACATTTCACCATAGCATACACACCTTTCTCACTTATCCTAACAAAAATATCTATGTTTTGGCATAATATTCCTGCTATCTATAATAACTGAAAAATACTATATTGAATTTAATAAAACAATCCATGTTATTGTTTTTCCTATTTTTGGACATCTTAGGTTATTTTCTACATTCTTTTTGACAATGTTTCACTCGTTTTGTTCATTCATTCATTTATTTAACAAATATTTATTGGGTTCCACCATATGCCAGGCACTGTTCTATGTTCTGGACACACTAAGGTAAACAAGATAAGCAGGAACCCTGCTTTCATTCTAGTAGGGGAAGACTGACAGAAAATAAACAAGGAAATTAATTAAACATGATAATTTCTATGAGGGAAATAAGCAGAAATGAATAGGTTTGTTCTGAGGAGGTATTGTGTGAGCCAAGACCTATAAGAGGAGTGATCTCTCCCGCCAGTCATGAATAAGCTTGGTAAAGAGATTTCCAGGCAGGAAGAAGATCATGTGCAAAGCCTGAATTAGGAACAAGCTTGGCGAGTTTAAGGAAAAGAGAGAAAAGGCCAGTGTGACTGAAGCACAATTAAATTCAGAGAAGCATAGCACCCCATGAGATTCTAGAGGCAGATGGGAACCTAGAGTTGATGCTGGGAAGGTTGAAAACTATTCCAACTGCAGAGAGTAGCTACTGAAAAACTTTAGGCAAGGGATAGATAAGTAAACACAGCAGATTAAATGTTATCATATCTCCCTTGTTTTTTTATAATACTTGTTAACATACTGCAGCAGAGTTTGGGAAACATTGATATAGAGGGTTGGCACATTCTAACACTGAAATACTAGTTTTAGACTAATAACCAGTTAGATCACATGTTGCTCCCCAACCCTAGCTAATAATGCCATTCTTCAACTAATTCATCATCTGACTGATGAACTCTTCTTGATGCCAGAGTTGGCTTCCCCTCATACAGTTCTTTGTCAGTAGCAAACATTCGTGGGATACTCTCTAAAAAGTAAAGGGAAAACTTACATAGATGGTCATGAAGAGCATATAGGCAACTGAGTATTGAACAGAATATCTTCAAAAGGAAATACATACTATTCTTCTGACTAGGCAAAGGAATAAATGCATATTGTGATGTGACAAGTTAAAGCCAAGTAGCCTAGTACTTTTAGGCAAAGGGTGCATGATCTTTGTCTCAATTAGGTAATGCCATGTGATAAAATGAGCATATAGGATTTCAAGAGCTTCCTGGATGAATGAATGGAAGAGGCTGGGGTATTTAGGGTAGTAAGTTCCAAGCCCAAGTTATAGTTTTTGGAAAGGTTCAACAGTGGATGTAGATTTAAAAGATGAAGGGGATAAACAGATCCATTTCACTAAGAGGGGTGGACAGATGATGAATAGAAGCAAAAGGAAATGAGCATGTCTGAAGTGGCCTGGTGAGTAGCTTTGAAGCCATTTGGACCTAATCTCTATAAACGAAAGGTAACGTTCTGCCTGTTTGTACCCATACTATTGAAAACAGCTGGATAGAAATTCAACAATTTAACAAAATTGATATAGTCTGACTTAAAATATAGGACAGGATGCATCTCATTTAAAATGTTTATGTACAACACATGGAATATAGCCAATATTTTATAATAACTATAAATGGAGTATAACCTTTAAAAATTGTGAGTCACTATATTGCACACCTGTAACTTTTATAATATTGTACATCAACTATACTTCAATTAAAAAATTAAATGCTGATTAGTTGAATTTATAAATTTACATTTTCTGTATCTGTCATAATATGGATGGGAGGGGGTTTCTAAATATTTACAATATAGGACAATTTTTTTTATTGTGGAGACTCAAGAAATTAGAGGAAGAAAATGCCATTTTGAAATGAACAAATCTGGATTGGCAAACACTAAAAGCAAATGAGAATTTTGAGAATCTGAAAGTTAGTCTAAAAAGAATAATCACTTAATGGCCAAACATGAGAGACAGGAAGTTTTGAGGGAAAATGAAAGAGATGTATGATGTGAAGATCATTTGGTAGTTGATTGGAAAAGTAGTATGCTCTTTCAAGGGCAACTGATGTGTAAGGAATGTTTGATCACCCAAAGTGCAAGAGAGCATCCTCTACTAGAGTAGATAAAACAGATTTCCACTAAGAGGTTTACTGAAAGAGGAACCCTATCTTTTACCATAAAGTAGACTCTGAAGTTCAACATGAGGAGATATGTGGCTATCAAAGGCTATCCTCCTTACAGTGTTGAGATACTACAGCAGAGAAAGCAAACAGTGATTTCAAAGAGGAGCCCCAAAGGAATCCAACATCTGTTTAATGTCTGAATGTGTCACCATTGTTAAGCTCTAAAATAAAAAGGTCAGCTTAAACATGAAATAGTAAGATCATATTGGGATCTGTTCCTGAGTTCTCAGGTCCCCTTGAAAGCTTAATTTGAAGAACAACATATGGAATTCACACAGCACTGGGTTCTACCAAAGCACATTTCAACAGGGTAAGGTAAAAGGGACAATTAATGCCATAGACACAACAATTCCCTTTGATGACCCCTTTGTTTTAAAAAATCTGCATTTCCTGGTGAGTGGGTATCTCCATGACTATTCATAAATCACAAGGGCAGGCACTTTGAATTGTAGCAACTGACTTTCAATTGAGCTACTTGTCACATAGACAACTCTCTGTAGCATGTCATAGAGTGAGTAGAAACAGGGATTTATTCGTATGTGCCTTGTGGAATAAAAAGAGAAACATGGTCTTTAAAAAAGCTGTTACGATTATAAAAAATTATTACAACTCCATTTTTTAAATTGTTTTCTATGAGCCTTCATTTGATTCTGGTTTGTGAGTCTCTTAAGCAGTGCCAGGTAGTTCAGCTAGTCTTTAACACAATGAAAAGTCATCATCCCATGGAACAATGAAAACAAAAGGATCTGGGACAAAAACAAGAAGATAGGTTTTGTGGCAGTGACACAGGGTTGTGTTGTAGCACCATGGACTGACTAGAAATAAGGAATGGAGAATTGGAGTGGGCCATAAATCTGATTGTAGTCTTTGATTCAACTGTGCACACTTACCTTTAGACTGTTATCCAGACTTTATTTTTCCAGTTTGCGGATGAGGTACAGCAGACACATTATCAAACTTGCTAAAGAAAAGATGGCAGGTATCCAATTAGAGCACTAAGAGAATGGCTTATCTAGCCAGTAAATTTTGGAGGGTATTCTAAAACAGAATTTTCCAAACTGTGCTCTGAGAAAAACTAGTGTCTCATGAGATACTAATAGTTGATCTATAATAAAAGAATTCCTCATCAAGGAAGTTTGAAAACAATGGGTAAAATAAAGGTAAACAACAGTATTTTTACTGTTTTTAATATGTTAATGTGGTGTTCTCCAAACTTCTTTGGCTGTGAGATCATCTATTCCTCTCAAGCAAATTATTCATATCTTATGTTACACTGGGGTTCAGGACCCCAGTTTGAGTAAAGCTGCTCTACACATGTACGCATTCAAGGCCTCAGAATATTTCACCAAAGGCTGGCATTTAGGAAACAAATACCCAGTTAGCCGCCTGATCGTTTCTGCAAGCTTGTTTCATATCAGTACTGTCCTACTCAGTATTTTAAGCAAAATTTCCATGGGATACACAAAAGATACACTATCAGTTGTCATATTTTTAATATTTTTAGTGGTTAAAATTCACATGATGTTACACAAGTATTACTTTTCCCTAAATTCATTTCTTCCTTCCTTCCTTTCTTTTTGATTTTCAAAGGCAATCTTACATGGCAGCTATGCAAATAATTTTTATGAAACTTTAATATTTTGAGGTTTTTGCATAATTGGGTTATTTTTTTCAGCTTCTAGGATTTCTCATACTTGGAGCTAACAGCTACAATTATAACATATACAACATGTGGCTAAGTTGCCTAATAAATCATTACCTCATCAGCAGCCAGTATTCTGGAATTTAGAAGAAAACCACAAATTTTGCTGAATATTGCTTTTTGGCTTTCATAGGATTAGAATTCAAGGCTCAGATTAGCAGGTGTGTACATGAACAGCTTTTTGTCTTTGGGAGGAAACAAGGAGCCATTCTGGCTTTGAATAATTCAGTTAAAATTGCAGTAAATTCAAGAAGTCATTTATTGATAGAAACCATTTTGTCCAAGGCAATTTATGCCACATCACTCAAGAAAAATATTTTTAAGATAAATAGAAAAAAAAATGTATTGGGAAGAAGCAAAATGAAAAGATAGGAATAAAGAACACAGGGGTAAAAGGAGCAGGAAGTCTAGGACTAATGGAAATATATGTATCTTACTGTCAGTAAAAAACTGATCAAAACGTCTGCCCAAAATACATTAGGTCATACTGTCGAATATAGAAAATAAAGTAGTGGCAAACTATAACACACGGTCATTGCAAACTGAAATGTTTTGATAAAAAGATGTACTTTTGGAGAATTTATGAAAAGAGAAATGTGGCTTGATGCTAGTAGCACCCACATATAACATATTTAAACATATTTAAAGATATAATGAAATTATCTTCAAGAATCATTAAAATTAAGAGGAGGAGAAACTGAAAGAAACAGGACTAGTGAGCACGGTAGTAAGGACAGGCCAAGGCAAGGAGGTGTAGCTTCACTAGACCCTGAGGAAGAAAATGCCATAAAGATCATTTCCATAGTGGTTTGACAAGCAGGTGCTACTATAATGTCTCAGGTGTTTCTATTTCTGATTCCATCAGTTAAGTAATTAAGTTATGGCAAATCACTGGATAAAGCCCAAGTAAGCAATCACTCACATATACCTTTGCAAACAACCATCTGTTATGGTCATCATTTATTCTTAAATATAGAACACAAAATTTTAATTGCAATAACATTCGTTCCAATGAATGTTTGAGTTCTTGCATTTACATTTTAGAAAACCTATCATCATTGAAAGCAGTGTCAGAAAATAGATCACTTTTTTTTTTTGAAAATAGATCACTTTTTGACACATAATAAAAATTGAAAAATTATCAACCCTGGACATCCAAATACCTGATTTTGGGTGGTGGAGAAGGGCAGAATATCTCAGAGCAAGGACCTTCGAGCCCCAGAACAGTGTTAACATAACACAAAACCCAACCTGTGAGAGAGGGTCTTCTTCTATCCACATAACAAAGATTGACCAAGTTCCTACTTTATGCAAGGTGCGGTGCTGGGAGCTACGGATTTACCTATGAATAAGAAGACAAGGTTCATGCCTTCATGGGGCTTATATTTGAGCAGAGAAAGACAGAAAAAAGCAAGCAAGGAAATTACAGAGTATAATCATTTATCTGAAGGAAATAAACATGGTGATATGATAGAGAGTAATGGGGGATGGTGATGGAGGGGTAGGGATGGAATTTTAAATAGAATGGTCTGGGAAGGCGTTTCTAAAGTGATGGCATTTGAGCTGAGATATGAGTGATAAAAATGGCACTGTTATTTGAAGCTCTATCTAGGGGAAGAATACTCCAGGCAGAGCAAACAGAAAGAGCTAAAGAGAACACTGGCTGTCACTGAATAACATGGTATAACAATCTAAAAAGGTAAAGAAGACTGTTTCATTGATGGGTTAATGAAAATTTTGATATAACAGGTAACACGGCTACCATTCAATGCCTTTCCATCTTTAACTGAATCACAGAAGGATGTTATGTGGTGCTCCAAGGACAATGGTGCTTCAAGGACAAAAGATGACCCTGTCTGAAAAAGTTTCAGCGTTACAACCCCTACCGGACTCTTAATCTTCCTCCTCACCATGTTGAGATGGTTACGAAATTCCTGAGCCCACCTGGGCGATGCCCACCTGGGCAACGGGACCTGTCCCAAATAAGGAAAGGCATATGCCCTGCCCCACTCCCACCCTATAGAAGGAAGGTATATGTGCCTCGACCAATCAGTAAACAAAATTTTCACCTCGGACCATTCTTTTGTTTTCTGGCTATAAAAACTGATCATTGCACATGTTCGGGCTCTACTCTCCCAGACTACTAGGAAGTCGGCCCGCTGTTCTGGCAGCGACCCTTCCCTCTAATAAATTCTATATTCTTTACATTCTGCCTTGTGTCTGGAAATTCTTTTCCAACCCGTGCTCGGACCACAACATGTTAGAACTCATTTAGCCTAATTTCCCACACAGTGTATTGCACACAGATAGTCACTGCTCTACTGCTTAAACCCCTTCAGTGTTCAAGGCATCCCACTCAATTGTGAGGCATCTCAGATACTAGGAAGTTTTTTCTTAATCTGAACTGAAATTGGCTTTTTGTCAGTCTCTCACTGACTCTATCTAATTCTGCCCTTTCAAATATTCAAAGGCAAGTAGTATATTTCCCCACAGTGCTCTGCTCTAGGACAGTGGTCCTTCAACCATTGTTTAGAGATTGCAGATCATCTAGATATTATGATTCCTCTGGACACACTATAGTTTTTTTTTTAATAAGTATAGTTGATTTACAATACTATATTAGTTTCAGGTATGCATAATGATTCAATATTTCCATTTAAAATTATTACAAAATAATGGTTATACTTCCCTTTGTTGCTTACCTATTTTATACATAGTAGTTTGTATCTCTTAATCCCATACCTCTATCTTGCCCCTCCCCCATCCCTCTCCCCAATGGTAACCACTAGTTTGTTCTCTGTATCTGTGAATCTGTTTCTGTTTTGTTATATACATTCGTTTTATTTTTTAGATTCCACACATAAGTGATAATATAGAGTATTTGTCTTTGTCTGATTTATTTCCACTGAGCATAATAATCTCTAGGGCCATCCACATTGTTGCAAGTGGCAGAATTTCATTCTTTTTTATTACTGAGTAATATACCACATCTTTTTGATCCATTCATCTGTTGATGAACACTATTGTAAATAATGCTGCTATGAACAGTGGGGTACATGTATCTTTTCAAATTAGTATTTTCATTTTCTTTGGATATATATCAGCCAGTAGAATTTCTGGATCATATGGTAGTTCTATTTTTAATTTTTTGAGGAACCTCCATACTGTTTTCCATAGTGGCTACACCAACTTACAATCCCACCAACAGTGTACTAGGGTTCCCTTTTCTCCACATCCTTGCCAACATTTGTTATTTGTGTTCTTTTTGATGATAGCCATTTTGACAGATGTGAAGTGATATCTCATTGTGGTTTTGATTTGCATTTCTCTGATGATTAGTGATGTTGGGCATTTTTTCATGTGCCCGTTGGCCACTTGTATATCTTCTTTGGAAAAATATCTATTCAGGTCTTTGGCCCATTTTTTAATTGGGTTGTTTGTTTTTTGAAATTGAGTTGTTTATATATTTTGAATATTAACCCCTTATTGGTCATATCATTTGCAAATACTTTTTCCCACTCAGTAGGTTATCTTTTCAATTTGTCTATGGTTTCCTTTGCTGTGCAAAGGTTTTAAATTTAATTAGGTCCCATTTGTTTACTTTTGCTTTTATTTCTTTTGCCTTAAGAAACCGATCCAAAAAATATTGCTATGGTTTATGTCAAAGAGGGTTCTTCCCATGTTCTCTTCTAGGAACTTTATGGTTTCAGGTCTTACATTTAGGTCTCTAATCCATTTTGAGTTTATTTTTGTATATGGTGTGAGGGAATGTTCTAATGTCATTCTTTTATATGTAGCTGTTCAGTTTTCCCAGCACCTCTTATTGAAGAGACTGGCTTTGCTCCATTGTAATTCTTGCCTCCTTTATTGTAGATTAATTGACCCTAACTGCATGGGTTTATTTCTGGGCTCTTTATTCTGTCAACTGACCTATGTGTCTGTTTTTGTGCCAGTACCATGCTGCTTTGATACCAAAACCAGTCAAAGACACTACAAAAAAAGAAAATCACAGGCCAATAACTCTGACAAATATAGATGCAAAAATCCTCAACAAAATATTTGCAAATCAAATTCAACAATATATAAAGAGAATCAAACACCATGATCAAGTGGGATTTATTCCAGGGATGCAAGGATTATTCAATATTTGCAAATCAATCAATGTGATACACCACATTAACAAAAAGGAAGGATAAAAAGCAAATGATCATCTCAATAGACACACACAAAAAAGCATTGGACAAAATTCGACATCCGTTCATGATAAAAACGCTCATCAAAGATGGTATAGAGGGAACATATCTGAAAGTAATAAAGGCCATTTATGACAAACTCACACCTAACATCATACTCAATGGTGAAAAGCTGAAAGCCTTTCCTCTAAAATCAGGAACAAGACAAGGATGCCCACTTTTGCCACTTCTATTTAACATAGTATTAGAAGTCCTAGCCACAGCAATCAGAGAAGAAAAAGAAATAAAAGGCATCCAAATTGGAAGGAAAGAAGTAAAACTGTCACTATTTGCAGATGACATGATATTATATATAGAAAACCCTGAAGTGTCCATCAAAAAACTATTAGAACTAATAAATGAATGAATTCAGTAAAGTTGTAGGATATAAGATTAATATACAGATATCTGTTGCTTTTCTATACAGTAAAAATGAACTATCAGAAAGAGAAGGCAAGAAAACAATCTTGTTTAAAATTGCATCAAAAAGAATAATATACTTAGGAATAAACTTAATCAAGGAGGTGCAAGACCTATATGCTGAAAACTATAAACATTGATGAAGGAATTTGAAAATGAAACAAAGAAATGGAAAGATATTCTATGCTTTAAGATTGGAAGAGTTAATATTGTTAAAATGTCCATACTACCCAAAGCAATCTACAGATTTAATGCAATCTCTATCAAAATGCTCATGACATTTTTCATAGAACTAGAACAAAGAAATTTATATGGAACCACAAAAGACCCCAAACTGCCAAAGCAATCTTGAGGAAAACAATGGACATGCTATAGTTTCTTGGTAAGTTATTTTAAAGCCATACTGCCTCTAGACACACCTACAAATTTTGTAAGGTAAGGACTTGGGCCCCAACTCTCAAAAACAGAATTGTAGCACTTTCACTAAGTATGTTCAACAATCATCTGTTGATCACTTGCTATATGCAGAGCATGATGTTAGGTGCTAGGAAGATTTAAGATTGAATTAAAAATGGTCCTTCTCTCAAGAAACTTGCACTCTAGTGGGAGCAAAAGTCATGGACTTAGTGCCCTAAAATAAGTATAGATACAATAAAATGGGCACCCAGAAGAAAAAATGTCTTGCAAATGGTCTAGGCACCACTGCCATGCTACCTAATTTTATTAACCACTTGCTGGAATATCAGACTTCCATCTGTATGCTTACTCCTATCTTTACATACACACACACACACACGTCAGAACTGTGTCACTGAAATTTGAAGTGCTGTCAATTCTGTACTAATTTAAAAGTTAAGCTAATGAAGAGTAATTACCAAATTAACAAATTCAGTTTCCTTTTAAATTATTAGTGAGACTAACCATTTAAGATGTATTTTACTCCTTCATTACAGAATGTAACATAAATTATATTGGATGAATCTGGATCACTGTTGTGAAATCTGAGAGACATGGTATTTGAACACAATTTTGGAAATTGAAACACTACCATTACTGATAGCTACTCATGGCTTTATTAAAAGCAGAACATTTGAAATAGACTCTTTCTTTCTCTCTGTGTATGTGTGTGTGTGTGCATATGTGTGTGATGCTAATGGTGATTAATAAGGTACTTTTCAGAACTGGTCTGTACAAGTAAGTTAGAGGAGGCTGATGAAGGAGGGTTAAGTATAGCTAGAAAGCATTGCAAGTATTTTGACATAGGGAACCAGATCTTTTATATTTCATTTATTCCCAGTCTTTTTTTAATGGAAATAGTCTCTGAGGTAGTTCTAAATCAGGGAAATAAAGAAAGGGGTGTTCGAAATTTAGTTTGATTATTTTGTTTGAAAAGAAATTTCTATACACCATAAGTTGTCGCCTAACAGCATAAGTATGTGGGTATACATGTACACACTTCTCTGGATTAATCACTTACTGTATTGTGATGTCTTTTACTATAAAAGCAATTTTTATGAGCAAACTGTAGCAACATGCTAATACCGTTTTTTCTTTTTTTACTTTCATGGACCTGCACAAGCAAAAAGAAACTTTGTAATTTAGAGGGACAAGTTGTATACATTATCATGTCAAAGCGAGACAATGCAAGGGATATTTGTAGAATACTAATCACCACCAGCCTGGGAAACTCCTTTAGTACAGAGCTTCTCTTCTCAAGTAGCCAGATGTTTTTATCCAGGCCTGAAACCACAGATGGTGTACAGCTGTCAAACAGCTGTCTTTGTTGAAGTTCTTTAAAAGAAAATTTCAGCATCTATTAAATGGAAAGAAATTTTCCTAAAGTTTGAGAGAAAAGGGAAACAGGAATATACCATTGAAAATTAACTTGAAAGTTGAGAGTAATAAAAAAGTGGTTTTGTGCTCTCAAAGAAGCTGTATATTTCTAATATTTATGTTGCTTCCTTCCCTTTTCTCCCTCAATAAATATTTATGTTTGTGCCAGGCACTATACTAGGAGCTGGGGATTCAAAGATAAATGAGGTAGTACCTGATCTCTAGGACTTCAGAGTTTATTAGAGGAGATAGTTATAAAATTAAACAAGTGCAATACCATATAATATATTCTATAGTAGCAAAAAATATTATATCTAGTGGTAGTGCAAAGGAAGGAGTGGCCAGTATGCTTGGGCTGTCAAAGAAGGCCTCACAGAGTGGAGATTCATGAGCTGCGTCTTGAAAACAGTAGGTGTTAGTTAAGTTTAGTGTCAGGGTGTTTATTCCAGGCAGAAGACTAGCATGTGCAAAGGTACTTAAAGCAACATGGCCCACTCAATAGTTAGACAGGGATGGAGGATAACTGTGTCTTAGAGAATGATGGGAGGAAAGACTGATGAGGCTGGCAAGGGTTATATCAAGGTGAATGCATGAAGCAGTGGTCATGAGAAAAGTGGTAAAGGTTTGCAATGGCAGCCACTGCCAACAGGAGAGGGGAATAATTAAGGATCCATACAGGATTGCTAAATGGTGTGCAAAGGGCCCAGTTGTCTTTGCAAACCATAATTTTATAGTATTAGCAATCTCCTCAGTTGTGTCATTTGCTCCAGCAGCATTCAACCATTATGATAAGAGGAACACACAGTTCCATAATCTGGAGAATAAGACCATTAGAAATGAAAATTGAATCTTAACTAGAAATATATCAAATACTCTCCCAAAAGTAATTCAAATTTCAAAAATAATTTTAAGAGTACTGAAAGCTCTAAGTACTTAAGCTCAAAATGAATAAATTAGACTAAAGGAGGCAGGGTATCTATTTGTGCTTTTGTTTTGCTTTGTACATCTCAAAGTACTTTAATATGGTTGTTCTCAATTTATTCCCTTCTTCGTGAGGAAGATAGTAAATGTATTATCCATATAATTATTATTCCCAGCACCATATGCATACTTCTAATATGGCAATTACCATACCAGATTGCAATTGCAGACATATATGTACCCCACCATTATTGTGAGCTCTTTGCAGGAACCATGCCCCAATCAGTTTTGTACCCTCAGCAACTTGTTCATATCTATCTTATAGAAGATACTTAAAAACCTTTTGTTGGATGGATCAATTTATAGATGAATAATATGAGGCACAGAATAAATGGTTTCCCCAAGACAGCACAACTAGTTTGTGTTATAGAATGCAGTCCACTGACGCAGACCAGAGGTCTCAGTTTCTGTGAGGCAATATTTGGCTTTATTTTAAGATAGATAAAGACATGGAAGCAACCTAAATGTCCATTGACAGAGAAATGGAAAAAGAAGATGTGTTATATAGATATATACAGATACACACACACACACGCAATGGAATATTACTCAGTCATAAAAAATGAAATAATGCCATTTGCAGCAACATGGATGGACCTAGAGATTATCATACTAAGTGAAG
The DNA here is from genome assembly GCF_028023285.1 of Balaenoptera ricei. Classification (NCBI taxonomy): domain Eukaryota; kingdom Metazoa; phylum Chordata; class Mammalia; order Artiodactyla; family Balaenopteridae; genus Balaenoptera; species Balaenoptera ricei. Next base: position 62,229,785 of record NC_082660.1, on the reverse strand, counting down.
TAAGTCAGAAAAAGACAAATATCATATGATATCACTCATGTGTGGAAGCTAACTTTTTTAAAATGATATAAATGAACTTATTTACAAAACAGAAACATACTCACAAATTTCAAAAACAAACTTGTGGTTACCAAAGGGGAAATGTGGGGCAGGGGATAAATTGGGAGCTTGGGATTGACATACACACACTATTATACAAAATAAATAACCAACAAGAACCTACTGTATAGCACAGGGAATTCTGCTCAATATTCTGTAATAACCTATATGGGAAAAGAATCTGCAAAAGAATAAATATGTGTATATGTATAACTGAATCACTATGTTGTACACCTGAAACTAACACAATATTGTAAATCAACTATAAAATAAAATTTAAAAAAGAATCCTTTAGAAATAAAACCATATATTTTCAAAATAAAGTACAACATTAATGCTATATATGATTCCTAAAAATAGAAATTACATAGTGGAAGGGAAATAAATATCACTATTACATTTTAATATTCAGTATAATGGCAAAAAGGAGGCAGATGAATTGACAAGAAGAAATCTGAGATTATTAATATCAATACCTTAAAAACACTAGTAGTAAAAAAATTAAACATGTTTTCCTTTTCATTCTAGTGTTGTTTAGCTGGCAGGCTTCTTCTTTGCCTTCTACTGGTGGCACTGGAATTTGTTTTTAGAGATGAAAATTATAATAGAGTCTGATTCCATTTTTGATGTATAACCAATGATAGCTTTCAAGCCCCACCCCTCTTTTCTTTCCCTTTTTTGCCCTGCATCAGGGCAAGCTGATAAGAAAGGCCTGGGCACTCCTTCTCATGGTGCTGACAAGTAAGTTTAAACCATGCAAGTCACAGCCAGCATAGTAAACCCTACCGCCTAACCACCATAAAAACCAAAGTCACTTGCCTTTCCCTTCACTCAAGCCATTTCAGACTAGCTGGGAAGCCAGCTCTACTGTCTCCCAGAAAACCTCATTATGCCATTAATAAACCTTTTCATAGCCTCTTAGTACATGTATGGCATCATCAGACATCAACATTTTCGGTGGGGGAATTGATCCCACCACTTGCAGGGCAACTACAACACAATCGGCACTGCGAGTAGGATGTTGAAGCAACAGCCATCACCACCTGGGGGTCTTTATTCTCTTGCTTTTGGTTTGCTGTTTGCTGGCTAGGGTACACTTTGAGCTGTGCTGCTGCCTGCTGGCCAGCTTGTGCTATGAGCTGTGCTGTGCTATACTGTATTTGCCAAGTCTTACTGAGCCTCTACTGTGGATTTAACCAACTTAATTCAGAAGTTTCAATAAATGACATTTAAGGATCAGAGTATGGGATTGGGGCCCTCATTAAAGCATCCCTGGGTTGTGTGTATTAGCAGGGGCCTATTTCTGTGTTTCATATTGAATCACATGTTTTGATTCTAGCATAAGGCATGGCTGATGCTAGGCTCAGGAAAATGACTCTTATCCTATGACTGTTGGTTTTATCTGTTAACGAGGCCTTGGTCCTCATTTTATAGAGTGTTTAGGGGAAAGACTATATCCTGTACAATATATGGGTCCATTGGGTGGTTGGTTATATGACAAATAGTAGTTACCATGTGGCATGCTGAAGTCCACACTCTTAAAAATCAGATGGCTCACGAGAACCCTATGAAATGCCTTTGCTGCTGCTGCTGCTGCTGCTTACACTACAAAAAATGATCCTGAGCCTCAGGGTTATAGAAAGACACCCATGGCACCCAGTGGCTGCTTATGAAAAGCAGCCTTGAATGCTTTACTCCCATCCATTTTAAAGGTCCAGACTATACCATCACCTTATTGGACAACTGTAAAAAGGACCCACAAAGACTCTGGGTTCATTTGAGTGCCATGGCTTGTCAACATGCCAAGAGGATAAGTCAAACTTGACTTAAGCCCATGGTTTTTAAACTCAATCAAGCAACAATCACCATGGGAGATTAACCTTAATCCTGAGGGTACTGAATTGGGACTCTCTACAGGAAGAAACTTATAAATATGAGCAGGGTAGAGAGAACATCCTCCCATCAAAGTATGTCCAGTAACCACAAAAACAAAAAGAAAAACCTTGATGGAGAGAAAGGATATGAAAACTAAAGCAGAGGTCCATTATTTTACCCCAATTAGAAATCCAAAAATTACTAAACAATTTTATGCATTAGAAAGGTAAACAGGGTGCCAATTGGCTTTTACTCTACAATATAGATTCTAAATTAATTTAAACATCTACCACGATGCACCAGCTGGCCAATCTTCATGGCCTCCAGTTATAATTATACCTGAAGATCCCACTAAATTTAAACAAGGTACCCCTAATACTTTTAGGGAAATTACCAAACACAAAATAGAGGACAAACAGGTATGCCTCACCTTAACAAGTGGAACTATTGCCTTGCCTAAATTCCCCAAAGTCATAGTGCTCATTGACCTAAAATATCCCATAATGGGCATTGATGTTCTGACTCAAAGAGTAATAGATTGAAATAAAATTAAGCATTTGGCACTCACTATAAGCTTGACAAATGGTACCCCAAGGACCTCCCCTCCACATACACAGTTAAAATAGTTAATATGGCCCAATATGATTAAAATAAGGCCTACTGAAGAAAGAGAACATTATTCCCACAATCTTCCCCTTGAACAGCCAAATTTGGACAATGCCTAAACCTGATAAAAATGAGTGACATCTAACAGTGGATTACTGCCCTTAATGTCATGGTACTCCTGATTAAGGCCCCCATACCCAATAATATTTAAATTACTGACTTCATCCAATCAACAATTGGAAAATATTTTGCTTTCATAGATTTGGTTAATATTCAGTTAATATTCAATAACCTCTCAGCTGCATTTTGCCTTCACCTTCAAATTGATACAATATATATTCACCTGGCTACTCATGGGGCATACCTCAACAGCCAAGTTATCAAACACAGTATTTGCCAGCAAGATCTAACTGCATCCAACTTTTTCCAGAAGTGTAGATATGATATTACACACCTGAGAATCTTAGGGTAGGGGCTGGCCATGCCAGAAAGACCAACCATATCACGTAGGATGGGGACTTTGGGTCATGTTGTACCAGTTGACCTAAAGACTGAGTTCAGCTACATGGGCAATCAATCAATCAATCAATCATGTCTACATAATGAAGCCTCAATAAGTAGTCTGGACACCAAGCCTCGTTTTAGCTTCCTGGATTGGCAATACTCTGTGTGTAACTGGGAGCGTTACTCATCCTAAGGACAATGGAAGCTTCATGTTTGGAATCCTCCCTGACTCTGCTCTATGGGTCTCTTCCTTTGGTTGGTTATAATTTGTAACCTTTCCCTGTAATAAAGCACATAAAATAAATATACAAATAATAAAAATAATAAAATTAACAAAATACGGATGAGAAAAAAGAGGAAGCCAAAATACAACTCTAAGGTCAGTACAGTTGCTGTCACTGGTTAAACAATTTGGTTTGGTGCATCGTGTCAAGACAGTGATTTATATTTGCATAAAGTCTCATAATTTACAAAGTATTTTTTATCATAAAAATTTTACTTATAATCGTATTTACCCCTTATATCTACTTGTAGAGGAAGTATTTTTCCTAGCCCCATTCTATACTTGAGGAAATTTAAGTTCAGAGATAGTGAGTGATTTATTTAAGGTTCCTGGTAGTACCAGGGCTGGGAAGCCAAGTCTTCTGATTAAAGTTCACATTAATTATACTAACACACTCAGGTTTTCTCCTGCCCCTGCTTCTATCTTTAAATGATATCTCTGAGTATTCCTTTTTTTTTTCTTTTAAACATCTTTATTGGAGTATAATTGCTTTACAATGGTGTGTTATTTTCTGCTTTATAACAAAGTGAATCAGCTATATATATACATATATCCCCATATCTCCTCCCTCTTGCATCTCCCTCCCACCCTCCCTATCCCACCCCTCTAGAGTCTGTCATACAGAGTGAAGTAAGTCAGAAAGAGAAAAACAAATACCGTATGCTAACACATATATATGAAATCTTAAAAAAAAATGGTTCTGAAGAACCTAGGGGCAGGACGAGAATAAACGTTGAGTATTCCTTCTTAATAATCAGATGGGTGGAAACTGATAGCTCTGATTCAATGCATGACAGGAACCTATTTCCCGATCTATTCAATAAAGGAAGTAGACCAGATGGTCTCTAAGGTACTGTTATACATTGAAAGTGTATGGCATTAGAAGTGGTTGCTAGGTGGTCACACACAGGATCTGGTCTAGGAAATAACTCCCCAACTTGTCTTTAGATGATCTACTCTAAATGGGAGAATTGTGGTAGCAGAAGCAAAGACTAAGAAATCAATTTCCTCTCGTCTGTGCTCCAAAATCTGAAATTATTATTTGTGTTTTTGAGACACGGTAAGAGGTATCTAGTGTGCCCTCCTCCAGTATTCCATATCCTGCCCAGTAACCAGAGATGAATTCAATTCTAATTATCTTCATAATGCTTTCCCAGACCATGCTAGTCCACAGCCATTTCTTCTTTCTCTCACTTCCATCAGTACTTATCCATTCCACTCATTTTAGCTCTTACTCATATGCAGCATTATTTTTCTTATTTAGCAGTATCTCATACAATAGCTGGTCAAAAAATACATGTTGTACTTTGCCTACTTAGTGGATCGAATCCTCTTAAGATACTATGTGTCGGAGTTTTAATTCTCCTTATCTATAGAATTTTCTTCCTAGTTCCCATTCACAACTGCATGCCATTCATTAATCAGTCACATTTCCAACTATTGTTTACTCTTCTTAATTGGTTGAGGTGTGGAGGGCATATAACCATACAACTTCTCCGTAAAAACGCTGATTAAACATAAGTAATACAATATAAATTACATCATTCTGTTTTCATAAAGTCCAAAGCAAGCTGCATTTAACCAGCACTTAACCAAGTTCTCAACATGACCTATGAGCCCTGGTATGGTTTAGTCTCTACCTACTCTTTAAGCCTCTTCTTGCTTCATTCTCTCCCTCTTCCTCTCTCTGCTCCAGCTATACCTGAATCCTTGAATCCTTTCATCTGTTCAGATTTGCCATGCTGCCTCCAGCACAGCACCTTGTACATCTCATTCCTTCTGCTTGGAATTCTCTTACCAGTTACCTCCTCTATCTAATTAACTCCTACTCTTCCTGCAGATCTCTGCCTTATCATCGCTCCCTCAGGAAAGCCTCCCTCATTGTCAAGACTGAGTTAAGGCATCCTATCATATGCATTCATGCCATCATATTTCTTTCTTTTGTAGCATGTAACACAGCTGTAAAATTTACATTTATTGGTGATTTCTGATATCTCTCTCTCCCACTAAATCACTGTAAGCTCCACAAGTGTGGGATTCCTTGTCTTTTTGGCTCCCCCACACCACCATATCTCCAAATCATAGCACAGTGCCCTGCATATTCTAAGTACTCAACAAATACTTGTTGGATGAATAAACATGTACTTCCAACGAAATACAAAAGGGCCTTAGCTTTGGTGATAATCCCAATATTAAATACTCTCTCCTGCTCACAGAACCAGTCAATACTATTCATTTAGGAAGTACTGTCACCACAGGCATGCCCTAACATTGATAATAAATGATCCTTCCCCATTATACAAAGAGAAAAACTGAAGTCTAGAGTGATTAGGTGACTTCCTCAAGGCAGAACAAGGTTTAAAATTCAGGTATCTTGATTACTTATCCAGTGTTCCTTCTACTACATCACAAAAAGTAGATGGTACAATAAGAAAATCATGGATTATCAATTCAGGTAACCTGGCCTTGAATTGTTTTATTTACTATGGGACAATGGGTAAAATACTTAACTTATCCAAGCCTGTTTTGGTCAATATATTGAGGATAATATCTATCATATGGGTTTTTTTGTGAGAATGAGGAAAAATACAGAGAGCCCCCAGCATCATGCCTGGAACATGGTAGGTAGTCAATACATGGTAGATATGCTGTAACCTAAATCTCAGTTTGACCATCTTAAAATTCAAGCTTTTGTGCATTGTGTTTTCCTATATCAGAGCATATTATACACCAAGGCAAACACATGCATATAAATAATTTAGAACACCTATTTGTCATTTATATAGTTTTTAGTCCTTTTACACATACAGCATGTCCTGATCAGTCCGGAGTTAGAGTACAAGCGTGGACCACAGTTGCTTACTTTCAACCAGCATCTAGGGCACATGGTTGCTTAATTAAACCATTTTGTGTTGGTGCTGAGTTTAATAGCACAATGTGTTGTTAATTGCTGCAGTGAGTTTGACTTTACCCCAAGAGGCAAACCAACATGGAAGCTCCGACCTGGGAAATAGTAAAAAGTTTTTTTAGTTTAGTGTAGCTTTGTCTCACTTTTCTAAGAGAGGGTAAAAAGTTAAAGAAATTTATCTTGGAAAGACATTTTGAAAAATAGAAGATAAGATGCACCCAGTTTTAAAAATAGCCAGTGGCTCAATGCAACAACATATGTCTAGTTGATAAAAAGAAGGTTAATTTCATTCATACCTATTCACGCATTTAACAGATATTTGAGTACCTTCTCTGTGCCAAGCACTGTAGATTCAGTAGTGAGCAAAATCAGACATGATTTCTTTGAATGCAGTGGGGGAGACTGAATACACATAACTACCCAAGGCCTCTCCAGAGGCAGAAAAGGCCAGAGAGTTTCTTAATTTCAAGGTTGCCAAAGCTCCTACACTTCTTGTAGCTCTGCTATAGGACAGAATTTGACATAAAGTAAGTTGGTCCAAGACATATCTCAGGAGAATTAGTTAGGATGTTTCAGAAAGGCCTTGTTAAAGAAATCCTCACCTCCAAGCAGTTCCAGAACAGACAGCCAAAGGTCACTAGGGTGATGAGATAGAAAGCTCTGAAGAATCAGGAGCAGAAATTAGGAGCTAGGTTCTAGTCTTGGGCCACTTTATGACTTTAGGCAACTTAGTTACCACTGATCCTCAGTTTCCTCATCTATTAGATAATATTCCAGCTCAAACAATAACAACAATATCAATAACAAAGATTCCATAACAACATTATAATGAGCAGCAGGGTATTCTAGATTTCTATACCAATTTGGTAGATACTTACTATAAACTTTTAAACCATTCTACATAGTATTAAAAACTACACATTTATTTTGGTAACAAATATTAATTAAATTATTTTTACAAAATCCAAAGTTTAGAAGCGATACTTAGAGACCATTTAGTTACATGAAGATCATTCCCACTAGCCAATCATGTTAGATGATGATTGCCTATCCTAATTCATAAGGCTTTTCTCAGGAGTGAGATTCAGTCATCTCCTTTGGTTGACCAATAAAGTAATTAACAAACCTCATTATTGAGCATTTCTTCCTCATGTGTAACCTAAAACTCCCAAAATAGTTTAAGCCTGTTTCTTTCAGCTTTGTCCTTGGGAGAGAAGGAGAACTGGTGGTTGACATTCTCTTGTAATAATACCTCATAGATATGGAGACAATGATTAAATAACAACCTCAGCCTTCTCAGCAAACTAAATAACTCTTTGCTTCCAACTCTGATTTCCGTGATCCTTTGAGTTGTACATCTCAAAAAAATAATCAGAAATCTTGTCTATTTTACATAAATTAAATATTAGAAAGTAAAGCACATCTTCTCTCAAATATAAGTTAGAATAGTGATGATTAAGAGCAACATAATTCAGTGACGTTAGGTATCATGCATGGTAGGTGAACCATTTTTCTAAAACAAGTTTTGAAAAAAATCATCCTTTGAATAATCTTTTTCAAACGTTAAAAAGCCAAAGTGCATTTTAATACTGAGAATGTTCACAGAAAGGTTGGTATGGATTCATCTCAGAAATCTTAGTGTCTATATCAGCTATATATAACTATTTCAGTCACCCACAAAAATGCTAACATACCTAAGGGAAAAAACAGCAACTACTGAATCTTCTCTTTGATCACTTAGGTTTCCTTGCTTTCGGTCTTTAAATATAGGTGGTTTGTTCTCAATCATGTAGAAACTTCTATTTGTAGGCCTAGCACCTGTCTACAAGATATCATGGTAGTCAGGGATGTAATAAAGAACTCAAAAGAATTTAAACACAGTGTGGCCAGGTAGGTGTTAGACCAAAGGCAAGGTTTCTGACATTGCAAAGGTTTTTTTTTTTGGTATTCTGTGCCCTTTATGAATGATATTCTTTTTTATTTTAATGAATTTAGGTGAAACCGAGAAAACCAGCACAGATACTGCCAGACAGTCATTGGCAAGTGCTTGTTATAGACTGACAGTGAGTTTAAATAGGCCCAACGTTTGCAGTCATAAAAGTTGTTCCAAATATCTCTGGGAAGTGACTTGCCTAAGGTCATACAGTTGGTTAGTTGCAAGCTAGGGTGTCCTCCTGACTCTAAATCCAATCTAATACTCTTAACAAAACACTTTTTAATGTTTAAAATTTATAAAACATCACAAAGGATAATACAATGACCACCCATATCCCTATCAACTTAAGAAATAAAACATTGCCAATACAGTTGAATTCCTATTGTGTGCCTCATCCCTGACCACTTTGCCCTTCTTTGCCCAAAAGTTAAATGCCATCTTGAATTTCCTGTTTACCATTTTCATGCCTTCCTTTGTACACTTCTAAGTAAATATATATATATATATATATATATATATATATACACACACATATATATGTGTATATATATATATATTTCTAAGTAATATATAGAATTATTTGGGATATTTTTAAACTTTATATAAACTGTTGCATTATATACATATATTATTCTGCAACTTGCTTTTTTTGTTCAGCACCTTTTGTGATGTTCATCTATATTGATTCATGTAGCTCTAGTTCATTCATTTTCCTCTACTGTGTAGTATTCCACTGTGTAAATATACTCTAATTTATTTATCCATTCTCCTGCTCACTGAGATTTAAGTTGTCTCCAATTTCTTGCTATTATAAATAATGTTCCTTTAAAAATACAGTTGACCCTTGAACAATGCAGGGGTTAGGGGCGCCTCCTTGGATACAACCAACCACAGATTGTATTGTACTTTAGTATGCATTGATATTTAGTGAAAAAAATCCGTGTATAAGTGGACCCATGCAGTTCAAACCCATGTTGTTCAAGGTCAGGTGTATATTCATGTGCATGTCTTCGCATTTATCATGAAAGAATCTCTCCAGGAATTCACCTAGAAGTAGAAGTGCTGGGTCATAGGTTATACACATATTCAACTTTAATAAATATTGCCATATTGTTCTCCAAAAGAGTTGACCTATTTACTCTCCCTCCAGCAGCGTAGAAAATGTCTCAGTGTTCTATATCCTGGCCAAAACATGGTAACATTTGCAAATTTGATGGCGTGAAATGTTAACTTGGTGTTAACTTGTATTTTCCTGATTACTAGTAAGAATGATCATACAGGTTTTCTCTTGATAATACAGGTTTTCTCTTCTGTTAACTGCCTATTCAAACCATTTTTTTCTATTTTTGTTTTTATTTTTTTAATTATCATACATTAAAATTGATCTTTTTTGATGTACAGTTTCATAAATTCTAATACATGTATAGATTTGTGTAACCATCACCATAATCTGATACAGAACAGTTCCATCACTCCCAAAACACCTTCTCAGGCTACCCATTTGCACTCACATCCTACCCCCCACAACCCCTGGCAACCACTGATCTGTTCTCCATCACTATGGTCAAACCTTTTTTCCTTTTCTTTTTTTTTAAAATTTGTTTATTTTTTATTTATTTATTTTTGGCTGCGTTGGGTCTTTGTTGCTGTGCGCAGGCTTTCTCTAGTTGGAGCGAGCGGGGGCTACTCTTTGTTGCGGTGCACGGGCTGCTCATTGCAGTGGCTTCTCTCGCTGTGGAGCACGGGCTCTAGGTGCATGGGCTTCAGTAGTTGTGGCTTGTGGGCTCTAGAGCGCAGGCTCAGTAGTTTTGGCTTGCGGGCTCTACAGCACAGGCTCAGTAGTTGTGGCGCACAGGCTCAGTTGCTCCACGGCATGTGGGATCTTCCCGGACCAGGGATCGAACCCGTGTCCCCTGCACTGGCAGGTGGATTCTTAACCATTATGCCACCAGGGAAGTCCCAGTCAAACCATTTTTCTAATGGGTGTCTTTTAATAGTACCGGGAGGTTGATTGCCCAGCCAACTACTCTTTTTTTTTTTAATTATTATTTTTATTTATTTATTTATTTATTTGGCTGTGTTGGGTCTTCGTTTCTGTGCGAGGGCTTCCTCTAGTTGCGGCAAGCGGGGGCCACTCTTCATCGCGGTGCGCGGGCCTCTCACTATTGCGGCCTCTCTTGTTGCGGAGCACAGGCTCCAGACGCGCAGGCTCAGTAGTTGTGGCTCACGGGCCTAGTTGCTCCGCGGCATGTGGGATCTTCCCAGACCAGGGCTCGAACCGGTGTCCCCTGCATTGGCAGGCAGATTGTCAACCACTGCGCCACCAGGGAAGCCCCTGGGTGTCTTTTATTTTTAACTGATTTGAGAAATTCTTTATATATTCTGCGTAACAATCCTTTGTTGCATGTGTTACAAGTATCTTCTCTCAGTTTGTAGGTTATCTTTTCACATTATAGTGGTGTCTTTTGATGAACAGAAATTTAAAATTTTAATGTGTCACATTTATCGACCTCTTATGTTATAGTTGATCACTGGTTTATCTCAAGAATTTCCCTACTCCAAGGTCATAAATACATTTTCCTATATTTTTACCTAATTTTCTTAAAGTATTGTTTTAATGCACTGCAGTTTTAATTGCACTGAAGTTATTTGTCTCAAAGAATGTACTGAATGCAGGAAACACTCTTCATTCTACTGAGGTGTCAGGCTCTGCTCTGGGCAACAAGGGACACATCATAAATGCGGCTAAACAAGGCACTCCCTGGATCTAATTTGGAACTATGCATGACCTTTTAAGTGATAAAAAAAATACTCTCAGGTGCAACATGGTTCTGGCATTGGTAAATGTGCAGAGGTCACGGAAAATATGAGACTTTATGAATCTCTTTAAGAGTAACTTCTCAAATATGCTTTGCTTCAAGGAACAGCAAAAGTTTGATACCAAATGAATTCTGTCAACAAAATTTACTTTCCTAAAAAGTAGAGAAATACCCTAATATTTTAAATTAAAAATATGTAGTGAGGAATGGATTAAGATGGTTAATATCATAACATACTGTATCAGTAGAACTTCAGACACTGCTTTTCCTTTGTGTAATTTTCTCAGTTCCTTTCCATTATTGACCAGCCTCTAGCCTCTCTTAGAACACTGAACTTTTCTCCATGCCTGGGAACCCACTGATTCCACAGACAGCACCACGAACTTTTTTGATTTGTTATGATGTCTTTTGGTGCTTAACAACAATATTACAGTCTACCAGAGATCTTTCCACATCAAGTACTCTAGCTTAAAAACTGCTAATGAGATATCAGGTTGTTTTTAATGATTCAGAGAATAGTAATAAAAATAAAATATACACGTTCTTTGGCCCAGAACTTGCGCTTCTGGGAATTTATCCTGAGGAAATAATTAAGGATTTACACCAAGATATAGCTACAATTATGTTTACTGCACCATTGTTTGTAAGATGAGAAACTTGGAAACAATTCTGATGTCTAACAGGAATGAGTTATTAAATATGTCAGGGTACATCCATTTGATAGAATACTAAGTAGCCCCCTTCTGAGCTTCAGAGTTTCACATCCAACTGTCTACTCAACAGTTCCACCTGTCTATCCAAGGGTGAACTTCTGATCATCCCCTCACAAACCTAGTCCTTATTTCAGAGTTGGGTTTTCTGTTACTTGTAGCCAAAAAGATCTTAACTGGTGATATGGTGTGGTAAGTTGCAGACTACAGAATAAAACTTTTATCAGAGGGTTTCTGCCATCTTAATTGGATTCCCTTTCAAAATACAGGTATGCCTTTACTTTATGGACCAGATGTAGCCCTGAAAAGTTGAGTTAATCAAATTTTTATAAAATTAGAATTTGCCTATTGGCATACATTATAATTTCATACAACACAGTTTTCATTGATGACTGACCTTCAAATGGATATCACCTTTATTGTCTGCATCTTATCCCTCTTGTGGTGGTTAAGAAGATAGATTTTTAGAGCTTGGTTTCCTCAGATCAAATCCCAATTCTGTCACTTACAAGCTGGGTACCTTAGACACATTACCTTTGTGTACCTCAGATTATTTTTTTTACTTAAAAACTGTAATAATAGAGCTCCCACAAAATGGGGTTTTGTGAAAATTAAGCCTTTAATACAAATAAAGCACTTAAAAAGGGTTTGGCACTAATAAGCATTTAATTTTGTTACTATTCTATTATTTTTATCTCCAGAACGTCCCAAATTATTTCTAAATTCTATCCAGTTCTTAGATGTAAACACAGAATCCATAATTAACTTTCCAATTTTGTAAATTGAAGCTTTGTTTTTAAAAAATGATTGTTTGATAGTTTTTGAAGCTGGGTGATATATACATACAGGGGGAGTCCATTTTACTGGTCTATCTGTGTATATGTTTGAATTTTCCATAATACAAAGTAAAAAGGCTTAAAGGAAGCACATCTTCCCTGTCATAAATTAAGTACAAGCATATATACCCTTCAAAGGGCAATATTTTATTCAAATGAAAATCAAAGGGGCTTCCCTGGTGGTGCAGTGGTTAAGAATCCGCCTGCCAATGCAGAGGACAGGGGTTCGAGCCCTCTCCACCACATGCCACGGAGAAGCTAAGCCCGTGCACCACAACTACTGAGCCTGCGCTCTAGAGCCCGCGAGCCACAACTACTGAACCATGTGCCACAACTACTGAAGCCCGCACGTTTAGAGTCCGTGCTCCCCAACAAGAGAAGCCACCGCAGTAAGAAGCCCGCGTGCCACAACGAAGAGTAGCCCCCGCTCGCATCAACTAGAGAAAGCCCGCGTGCAGCAAGGAAAACCCAACACAGCCATAAATAAATAAATAAATAAATAAATAAATTTAAACAAAAAAAAGAAAATCAAAGCACTGTATTTCACTTACTATACTACTTCAATTGCCTGTTTGCGGGGGGGGGTGGTGGTATGTGTGCACAAATTTAGAGCATTAGCTAAGTAAATAAGCAAGAAGAAAATTCCTGGCTGCCAAAATTTATAATTCATCCAAGAAATTCTATGAGGCACCCTGGACTACAGGTGAACAGTTGGCACCAATGGTATATTTAAATATTATACTGTAGAGCAGACCATCTAGAAGCTGTGCTCCACTTACTCCAAGAAGACAGTCAGACACTGGTTCATGTTTAACATATTATTCAATAACATCAAACAAAGTTGAGAACAACAACAACAAAAGTTGGTTGCCAAGTGATTCATCCTTTGTTCTGCTGTACCTTCAGGCCCAAACAGTTTTGCTAAATATACAAGGTATGCTACACATATTAAGGGACTCCTGGCAGCAAGCTATTTCAGTCATTAAGTTGATCATGCACTGGATATGCTGTCTTGATTAATGTGCTATCAACAGAACTAGGATTAAATAAACTATGTAGCTAAGCAAATCACTGGGCAAAAGTACGATCTGACCACCACCACCACCACCCCGCCCTGTCTCTCTCTGTGTCTATCTTGCTTGCTCTCTCTCTCTCTCTCTCTCTCTCTCTCTCTCACACACACACACACACACACACACACACACACACACCCCTTAACAAAGAGGACAAAATGCCTTCTCATGGCACTTAAAATGCCTTCTCATGGCACCCCCTTCTCAAAGAGGGCTTAAAATGCCTTCTCCTATTGACTTACTAGGTTTCCTTTATATATTTTCACCAACTTCTGTGAATACTCCTGAATCAGAGCTATTAGAGTTTGTTAAGGATTGGATAGTTTAGTAAAGCAGCCCTGAGACTGATAATCAAAAAGTGCTCAAGATGCTCAAGATGGGCTAATCGAATAAACCTAGAGAAACATCTTCTAAAGGGCTCTAAAAGAAGCCTGGGAATCAGTAACCTTATGTTCAAGCTAGCAACATTAATACGTTATTTTAACACTTACCAAATTACAAAGCATCTTTCTGCTTCGATTTCCCCTCTTCATTTAGGAAAGCTTTGCCATCAGCCACTTGAGATGTTAAACTATTTTAACAGATCACCTATTTTCTGAGTCGATGACAAGAGACTATATAACTGCAACCTGAAAAGTAGATAGTCTTATAAGAGAATGAATGCAGAAAAGGAGGGAAAAAAGGATAAGGAGGGATGCAAATGGAACACTTTTTAAAAAGCAGAAGGAAAGCTAGGTTGAAACAGTATTACCAAGATCAATGAATAGTTTTGAGAAGGTACATCAAGTATGGCCAAAAGATCATGAAGAACGAGGACTGAGTAAAGGCCAGTGGGTTTGGGAATTTAGCCTGGAATCACACTGACACTGGTTTTAATATAATGGTGAGAGTGGATGAGAGCTATACTGTAAGGTATTAAGGAAGGAGGGTAGAGAGGAAATGGGATAGCCAGTCCAGAGCATTCATTTGGAATGAATTTGCCCCAAGAAATCTGAGATGACTTCTTCACCCAATATCTCTGTTAATTTTCATAAATCCTTTCATTTGGTCATGCTGCTGCTACCTCTGGTTCTGCTCAGAAATAAGATCAGATTGTGTTCCCCACCATGGCCCACGAAACATCTCTTTCGTTCAGACTGTTCTAAGATTTTCATCTCCTCCAGGAAACCATCCTTATTTCATCCAGTGAAAACTATTTCATTGCTTTGCTTAAACTTTTAACTCCAATGACATTACTGTACTCTCCCCAGGCCCCACTATGTTAAATTTTGACTGAACTTATTTCTGACATATAATGATGTTAATTCCTTATTCTATAATTCTTTATTGATCTACAGATACATTTATACTTCATACCTAGCAAAGTAAGACTCAGATTCTGAAGAATATGACTACTTCTATGACCTGGTGAATGATCCACAGAAAATAATTTGTTGATGGGGCCTCAATTCATTATATACAAGAAGTAATTCTGCAGTACAAGTGAAGGAAGGAGAAAATATCCCATATCAGTTACACAAAACTCTTTTCATTTCAAGTGTATGTACATGTTGTTTTGCTCCAGTAATAGCCTGAGAGTTCAGACAGGTTATATTTTAGATGCTATGTCAAGTCTTCCACTCCTGGGTTGGTTTCAAAGATCTTTTCACCTGTTAATTGACAACAGATAAACCAGGCATTGTACGCTTTATTGGCTTGCTCCCTAGCCTAGGCCTGTGATTTCTTACAATATATTTAAAACTCTATTACTGGGACAATTCAATTAACAAATCTTCCAGGAATAAAGCTCCTCTACAATGAAATTGGCTCTGTTTAAAAGAAGCACCACTTCATAATCACACAAAGCAGCACTAGTATGCCTCATAGTCAAACACAGTTGCTAAGCTACACATTTGTGTGGCCATAGATGAGCAAAATAACTTCTGGGCAAAGCTCCTTAAACCCTCCCCTTCCCTTCAGTCCAAGGCTCCTTAATGGCTGTTTAATGTTTTCTATCACATTTAATGTTATTTGTCTACACACAACTGAAAGTAGACAAAACTGTTCAAGGGCCAAGAAATCAAATTTTCTGTGTGACTGACTCACCTTTCTACTCCTCCCCGCCCCACCCCTCCTCCATTCCTATCTTGGTGGTGCTTCTAATTTATCATCTTTTTTCCCTTATCAAAAAAAGGGAAAGATCTTGATAGAAGCTTTCCACATCTCTAGCCAACACAGCCTGTATTCAGTTCCCTTAGTGGAAAACAAACCAGGGAGTGACTTGGCTGTAGCTGCTTCTGGGAACAAAATGAGCACTGAAGGTTTTTCTAAGATTTAGCACCTGTCTTATCCTCCAAAGTCTTTTCCCTGAAAATTCCCTCCCCAAACCAATCCTGTCTTGAGAACTCCCCATTCTATGATATTCCAAGATATATATTTTACATGTTCTGGGACATCATGTTTATTGTTATTTAATGTTTTGATACTATACTTATCTTTTCTGGTATTTTTACCATTTATCACAAGGCTTTTGATAATCAACTATGACAATAAATTGTCTTCTCTTTTTTAATCATAGAGCTTCTGTCTAACAGATATAATTGGGTATCTTGGATACTGGTCATACAGGTATACTTCATTTTAAGCAACTATAGGTTTATTAGACCACTTAAGAAAGTCATACAAAGCAATGTACTAGAAATTCCTCTAATTAGCAAACTCCACTAAGATATTCAAAACATGATTAACTTCAACTGCATGAGAATACCTCTATAGCAGCAGCTGGCACATTTTTTCTGTAAAGGGCCAGATGGTAAATATTTGGGGCTTTGCGAGTCATACAGTATCTTTCACAACTACTCAACTCTGCCATTGCACTGTGAAAGTAGTCATAAACAATATGTAAATGAATGAGCATGGTGGTGTTCCAATAAAACCTTATTTACAGACAGATAATAATAAGTGTTGGCGAGTGTGGAGAAATTGGAGCCCTTGTAAACTACTGGTGGTAATGTAAAGCAGTGCAGCCACCTTGGAAAACTATCTGGCAGTTTCTCAAAAGGTTAAGCACAGAGTTGACATATAATTCAGTAATTCTACTCCTAGGTAAATATACAAGAGAAATAAATATTTAAGTCTACACAAGAACTTGTACACAAATTTTCTTAGAAGCATTATTGCTAATAGCCCAAAGATGGAAACAACCAAATGTTCATGAACTGATGAGTGGGTAAATAAAATGTGGTGCTTTCATACAATGGACTGTTCTTCAGCCATAGAAAGAAATTAAGTACTGATACATGCTACAACATGGGTGAACCTTGTAAACACACGCTAAGTGACAGAAGTCAGCCGTAAAGGACCATGAATTACATGATTTCGTTTATATGAAATCTCCATCATCGACAAATTCATAGAAATAGAAAGTAGAATAGTGGTTGTCAGGGGCTGGGGGCATTAGGGGGAATGGGAAGTGACTACTAGTGGGTATGGGGTTTCTTCTTGGGGTGATGAAAATGTTCTAAAATTGATGGTGATAATGGGTTGCACAACACTGTGAGTATACTAAAAATCATTGAACCATAAAATTTAAATGAGTGAACTATATCTCAATAAAGCTGCTATTTAAAAAACATTGATTTACAAAAATAAGCAGTGGGTTGGATATGGCATGAGAACCATAGTTTGCCAACCCCTACTCTATAAGGATACAGATGTAAAAAACCTCTTGGAGATACTCTTTACATTACATACATAAAACTTTTATGTACATATACAGGATTTCACCTGCATATGCTCTATTAATGTTTGGGTCTTCCATTATAAATGCATTTATATACACAGATACACATATACATATACATATATAGGTAGCTTAATAGATATTTTTTGTTAAGACCAGTAGCCACAAGTTTTGTTT
Organism: Balaenoptera ricei; assembly: GCF_028023285.1. Classification (NCBI taxonomy): domain Eukaryota; kingdom Metazoa; phylum Chordata; class Mammalia; order Artiodactyla; family Balaenopteridae; genus Balaenoptera; species Balaenoptera ricei. The sequence continues at coordinate 62,212,238 of NC_082660.1, read as the reverse complement.
CTGTCTTTAAATCACAAACACTAAAGTGACTGATAAAGTCCTCAGAGAAAATTTTGGTGTTCCATGCTTTGTCAGTTCTTGGTAGTCAAGTTGCACCATGGCCATAAAACCTTCTCTGCTGCTTCACAACATATTCATGAGTAACGAAAATGACATCAGAGAAGGAGAGAATTCACAGAGATAGAAAATAGAAGGTATTCATGTATTAGGTAGAGCAGAGGTCAGAAAACTATGGTCAATCAGAGTCACTGCCTGTTTTAAATTTGTTACTGATGTGCAATTCATATAACATAAAATTTACCATTTTAAAGTGCACAATTCAGTGGCATTTAGTACATTCACAGTGTTATGCAACCATCACTTTTATCCACTTCTGAAATATTTTTATCACCCCCAAAGGAGACCCCACACCTTATTAAGCAGTCATTCCCCATTCCTGTCTCCCCACAGTTCCTAGCAACCACTAATTTGCTTTCTGCCTTTATGAATTTATCTCTTCTGGGTATTGCATATAAATCAAATAATATAATATATGGCCTTTTGTGTCTGACTTCTTTCACTTGGCATAATGTTTTGGAGGTTCATTCCATTTTATGGCTGAATAATATTCCTTTGTATGGACACACCATTATTTAATTATCCATTCATCCACTGATAGACATTTGTGTTGTTTCCACCTTTCGGCTATTGCAAATAGCAATTCTATGAACATTTGTGTAACAGTATTTGACTATCTGTTTTCAACTCTTTTGGGTATATACCTAGGAGTAGAATTGCTGGGTCATATTGTAACCCTACGTTTAACCTTTTTGAGGAACTGCTAAACTGTTTTCCACAGTGGCTGTACCATTCTACACTCTAACCAGCAATATACGAGGGTTCCAATGCCTCCAGATCCTCATCAACACTTATTATTTTTCATTTTTCTTAAATTATAGCCATCCTAGTGAGGTACAAAGTGATTTTGACTTGCATTTCCCTAATGACTAATAATGTTCCACATCTTTTCATGTGTTCTTGGCCATTTGTATATACTCTTCGGGGAAATGTTGCTGTTTGTTTTTGTAAATGCAGTTTTATAGGAACACAGCTATGTTTATTTATTTATGTATTGTCTATGGCTACTTATGCACTGAACAGACTTGAGTAGTTATGACAGAGACCAGATGGCCCAACAAAGCCCAAAATATTTACTATCTGGTCCTTTACAGAAGCGTTTACCTACTCCGAGGTAGAAGGTTGGACTAAAAAATTGTAGGAAGTGTTTTTACTGCACCATTGTAAAGGTTCATGGGTCATTCACTGGTTTGCTCAATTTCATCACTAAGAAAACCTGGAGTGGCAAGATTCAAGCTCACACTGGAGGTTGCCTTAACAGCCAATTCAAAAGTAAAGGGAGCTAGAAAGCCAGACCTCTTATACTTTGTTAAACTAATGATTATTGTACTTAACTGCCAGCATAAAAATCCAATGAACCCTTCAATTGTCAAAGCCATAGCATGTAATCATGGTTTACCACAGACATTTTAGAAGGTTTATTTAGCAAGCTCTTCAAGAAAGGAAAATGAAGGGGCACTCAAAAGCCAGAACTGTCTAAATAGATTATGGAGGAGGCATTTAACAAGTACCTTCCTGGCATTCCGACTCTTAAACCTTTAGTGGTATGGGTTTCAGATGACTATTTATCATTGTTTAGGAGTCTGGCTCACCTCCTGCTTCTGGTTATTTTTTCCTCGATCAATAATAATATTGATAGCAAAACCATACTTCCTTTCATTTATCTGTAGCTATAAAGATTCTCACTTTGGCTTACCAGCTTGAGTTCAAATGTTTAAAAGTCCCAGCTGTATTTAGGGGAGCCTCTACTTGTCAGCATTTCTAAAATCCCAGCATATTAACTTTGACTTTGGTATTACACTGCTATAATCAAATGTAAATAAAACTTGGAAAAACTTATACATTTGAGATTATACAAAAGGTTTGAATTAAAAGATAAACCTCAGAAACTCAACTACATATGATCCTTATATAGGTTTGACAAGAATAGGAATTTAGACTGTTACAAAAAACCAGCAGTGTCTCTTATGACAGGAATTATAAATCACACAAAGAGGAATCAATCTACAAGAATGCTTATTTACTGGAGGCCCATGTAAAATTCATTCCCTAAACAAGAAAAGGTATAAGCTTGTTTTTGTATTTTGCATATTCAATATTTACATGTATTTTTAGCAATTTTTTTCTCAAATGCTGATTTATCTTCAATGTCATAAAACTATGTCGTATGGAAATGGCTTTCCCTTAACTTGGGGACAATTTCACAAAACGTCTCTTTCTCCATAAAACTCATTTAGCATCACAAGTAGAATAATGTAGTCTACCTCGGTTCATGGCTCTGGTCATACCACATGACATACAAGAAAGTGACAGGGGCCACTTGAAGATCATAGTGAAAAGGATACAGTCAGAGATGAAAAAGGACTATCAGAGAGATTAAAGAAATAAATTCGGTGAGTCACTACTAACCTAGAGGATATTAGATAGTCTTTTATTCACACATTGGCTTATGAAACACACAGGTTAGATGTACTAAATTCACTGATGGTAACTCCTGGCCCCAAAATGACAAACTATATATAATTACATCAATTAGGGTCTCATTATTTTAAAAGAAACATAGGTGAGAAATCAAAATTACCATTTATAAAAGTACAACTTACCATGATTTATGGCTGTTATACCAAAGGGCTGAGAAGCTGTCAACAAAATACCTACCCACCCATCCCCAACATTCACTAGAGATCTGTACAGAACCACAAACTAGCAAGTTTATAAAAACTTGTCTAAAACATGAAACAGAATAAAAAGAAAGCATTGCTGGGACGTCCTTGGTGGTCCAGTGGGTGGGACTCTGTGCTCCCAACGCAGGGGGGCCCTGGTTCGATCTGGGGAACTCAATCCCGAATCTATGCCACAACTAGGAGCCCAAAGCCGCAACTAAAGAGCCCGCATGCCACAACGAGGATCCTGCGTGCCGCAACTAAGAACCATTGCAGCTTAAGTGGTTGAGAATCTGCCTGCCAATGCAGGGGACACGGGTTCGAGCCCTGGTCTGGGAAGATCCCACATGCCGCGGAGCAACTGGGCCCGTGAGCCACAACTACTGAGCCTGAGCGTCTGGAGCCTCTGCTCCGCAACGGGAGAGGCCGCGATGGTGAGAGGCCCGGGCACCGCGATGAAGAGTGGCCCCCACTCGCCGCAACTGGAGAAAGCCCTCGCACAGAAACGAAGACCCAACACAGCCAAAAATAAACATAATAAATAAATAATAAATAAAATTTAAAAAAAAAAAAAAGAACCATTGCAGCTTAAATAAATAAATAAATAAATATTTTAAAAAAGAAACCATTGTCATAAGACATTGGAGAAAAGGTTTATAGGTTTTGTAAAGGAAAATAATCCCTGACTAAAAGCATTTGAATTTTTTGAGGAAAAAAATAAGTTAGCCAAAGGATAATAATAAATATTTAGACCTTGAATGGTTTTAAGAATATATTCCACAGAATTCTAGGATACAGAGGTACTTCAGGGGTTCTGCCAATATTTAATATGAAAATCATTGAAATATTTTTGGTTATTTTAAAAGCTATAGAAAAAAATGTTACATACCATAACTATATACCTATGTTGAAGGCCACCTATTCTTTAACTTGTTTTAGCAAGTCAACTAGTATTTGTTCAAACCTCAGAATAAATCTTGTCTTGCCATTTCTGTGCATTTATTTAAATTTGTCTGGATGGGTTTACGATTAGGAAGGTCACTCCCTTCCTCTTAGGGATCTACATTTCTGCTCATATAAAATTTTATTTTATTTTTATTTATTTAATTTTTTAAAAAAATTTTTGGCTGCACTGCGTGGCATGTGGGATCTTAGTGCCCTGACCAGAGATAGAACCCGTGCCCCCTGCATTGGAAGCACGGAGTCTTAACCACTGGACGCCAGGGAAGTCCCTGCTCATATCAAAAAAAAAATTTTAACATCTTTATTGGAGTATAATTGCTTTACAGTGTTGAGTTAGCTTCTGCTGTATAACAAAGTGAATCAGCTACATGCATACGTATATCCCCTCCCTTTTGCGTCTCCCTCCCATCCTCCTTATCCCACCCTTCTAGGTGAACGCAAAGCACCAAGTTGATCTCCCTGTGCCATGCAGCTGCTTCCCACTAGCTTCCCAGTAGCTATCTATTTTACATTTGGTAGTGTATATATATGTCAATGCTACTCTCTTACTTCGTCCCAGCTTACTCTTGCCCCTCCCCGTGTCCATATGTGTCTAAGATTGCCTGGCATCAAATTGAGCTTGTGCACATCTGTTCAATGTACCTCTTTGCCATGTTATAAGAGTGTGTTGTAAAATAACAAGTGACGATGTAATATACTGCATTACCATTTATGCACTTATTTGTGAGTTTATGCTTGTTTCTCTTATACTTTTGTTAAAGAATATGAGCCCTTGTCAGAAAATGATTCAACTTCAAAATAAAAGTTTCCTACTACTCTTCTTTTAGGCTTCAAGATCAGTTAATTAAATAATAATCTATGATTACAAGATGAGCTATTAAAATTTGATGGCATTTAGAGTTATTTATCTGTATGAATTAGGATTTTATCCATAATATGCATCAAAACCAACATAAAGAACACAACAAATGTTGAGACAGATATAGGATGTAACTAACCATCTATAATGCCCTTATTTCAAATTTTGGTGTTCATTAAAGCAGTGCTATTCTAATTTATTGACTTTATAACAAATGATAAAAATTGAGCTTATAAAATAAATTATACCAATTAGGTGATTTTTTAATACAAATAATGGGATAAATTTGGTGAGTGATGATATAAATAACTTACAATGTGATGTGTTCTATGTTAACTGTATAAGCCAAAAAAGAAACATGGGAGTATTTCTAGAAAACATCAAATCTGTGTGACGTCAACTCTCTGTGATGTCTTTAAAACTTTAAAGAGATTTTTTTGAAAATACTGGGAATTTTCAAGAATAGCCAAAAGAAGGATATTATTCTTCTCTGTCATACTATGATATAAATATTTTAGATACAATGTGGAATATTATAATGTAGCTCTGAGTTTACATCTTAAGATGGAATAAAATAGAGAAATGATCGAAGGGATTAGTTTGGGTGCACAAGGGAAGGTTGCTATATGATGATAATAATAGATTAAAAGGATGAGTGAGGTCTCTTTAGTTTTGAAAGATGATGACTAAAATGGGATATTATCATAGTCAGACCATAGCATGAACATCATGGGAGAGGTGAACCCAAACATGTCTGTCAAAAATACTGGAACAAATGAATTCTGTTTGAAATTTCTGGGATTTGAGTTTAAAAAATGTTAACAAAAACAGAAGGAACACTTCTCATGGTGGGCAGTAAACTTAAGAGAATCTCCAAAGATGGTTTAGAATATAAATATAAATGATGTTTGTAAAAAGTCAGATTCATGGATAATGGAGTCATTTTACTGGGAGAGCTAGGATGCATGGAGCTTATCCAAAACACAGGAGGTTGGGGACAGCAGAAGCAATCATGCCATTCTACAACACATTCCTTAACGCCTCTTTCTGTTCAACATAGAATAATAATTTGAGGAGTGGCTTGCAGAGGGAAAAGGGTTTCCAGTTACTTGAGTAGGCAGGATTGGAACCACGATGATTAGGTTGATCTCCCTATTACATTTTTATATTTAACCTTTCAAATATGATATGTCTAAAGAACTTGAGGTTGTGCAAGTTCAGGGAAGTCTCTGGAGTCAGACATTTCTCTAAGCTACCAGTAGAAATTATAAATTTAAACCAATATGACAGCTTCACTTCTGGTCAAGATAGAGTAACAGCCTGAAACAACCACAACAAAGCAATAAAGCTTTTTTAAAGACAAAATATATAAAACAAAGGTTTACAAGACCCTGGACATCAGAAAACAAAAGAGAATGGTCCATGAGAGACTGGAAACAAATGAAGTAAGTGCAGTGATTGTCCCAGCTTAGTGCTACAAGAGAAGAAGAACCCAGGTGGAGGTTGGCAGACTCTCTGAGTTGAGGAGACAGAGCTGAATGTCTGAGAAGACCAAGGTATCTTATTCTTAATCACAGAATGGTGTACCAGAGAGGAGAGAGCAGCACAGAAAGAAAATCCTAGAGGTCTGTTAAAGATTCCCACTTGAGTATTCAGCAGAGTACTGATCAGTGCCAGTGCATGAATGTGAGGAAACTACCCAAGACAGGGGGGAAACATCCAAATACATTAGAGGGAATAGCACCCAGTGATCATGCAGGGCCCAGGAATAATGTCTGCTGGTGGAAAAACCCATACTTATGAGTCATTGAGTAGAGTAACCACTAAGGTTTGGGGAATAATTAGTACTAGAGAGACTGAGCTCTTCTCTGTACTCCACTAACTAATCTTAAAAGCAATACCAGAAAGGATTAAACTGTTTTTTTTTTAAACCCAGATTTTATAGAATTGCCATTACATGATGCTATCTTTTTTTTTAAATTTTATTTATTTATTTTTGTCTGTGTTGGGTCTTCGTTTCTGTGTGAGGGCTTTCTCTAGTTGCGGCAAGCGGGGGCCACTCTTCATCGCGGTGCACGGGCCTTACACTATCGCGGCCTCTCTTGTTGCGGAGAACAGGCTCCAGACGCGCAGGCTCAGTAATTGTGGCTCACGGGCCCAGTTGCTCTGTGGCATGTGGGATCTTCCCAGACCAGGGCTCGAACCCGTGTCCCCTGCATTAGCAGGCAGATTCTCAACCACTGCGCCACCAGGGAAGCCCTAAACTGTTTTTAAAAACTTAACTGCCTCCCAGAACAGAGCTAAAGAATATTAATGGAATACAAAAATATCCAGCACCCACAAAACTGAAAACTTTTGTACATCCAAGGACAAAATTCTCATATCAAGAGAATGAAAGGACAGCCCACAGAATGGGGGAAAACATTTGCAAACCATATCTATGATAAAGGATTAATATCTAAAATATATAAAAAATTTCTACAACTTGACATACAAAAAAAAAAAAAACCAATTCAATGAAAAATGGGCAAAGGACTAGAATAGATATTTCTCCAAAGATGATATACAAACGGCCAATAAACACATGAAGATGCTCAACATCACTAATCATTAGGGAAATGCAAATCAAAATACAAGACTTCACAATACACTTCACACCCATTAGGATGGCTATTATTATTTTTTTTTAAAAAAGGGAAAATAACAAGTGTTGGTGAAGATATGGAGAAATTGGAATCCTTGTGCATTAATGGTGGGAATATAACATGATGCAGTGACTGTGGAAAACAGTGTGGCAGTTCCTCAAAAAATTAAACACAGAATTACCATAAGATTCACCAGTTTCACTCCCAGATATACAAAGCAGAGACTCAAATAGACACTTGTACGTCAATGTTCATAGCAACGTTAATCACAAAAGTCAAAAGGTGGAATCAACCCAAATGTCCATCAACAGATGAATGGACAAACAAAATGTGTTATTTTGACACAGTGGAATATTATTCAGTTGTAAAAAGAAATGAAATTCTGATACATGCTACAACATGGATAAACCTTGAAAACATTATGCTAAGTGAAAGAAGCCAGTCACAAGGGACCATGTATTGTATAATTCCATTTACATGAAATGTCCAAATCTAAAGGGATAGAAAATAGATTAGTGGTTGCCAGGGGCTGGGGAAAGTGGGAAATGGGGAGTGACTATTTAATGGCTAAAGGGTTTATTTTGGGGGTGCTGAAAATGTTCTGAAGTTAGATAGTGGTGATTGTTGTACAACACTGTGAATATACTAAATGCCACTGAGTTGTACACTTTAAAATGGTTAACATGGTGAATTTTGTTACGTGAATTTTACCTCAATAAAAAAAATTAACAAATTGAAGCTACCATTCTATAAAATGAATTATACACCATGACCAAGTAGGTCTTATTCCAGGTATGCAAGGCTGGTACAACATTTGAAAATCAATTAATATGTTTGATTATATGATTAATACAATAATCCATCATAACAGGATAAATAAGAACATCATTATGATCATATCAACTGATACATAAAAAACATCTGACAAAATCCAACATCCATTCATGAAAAAACTCTCAGAAATTAGGAATAGAGAGGAAGTTCCTCAACTTGATAAAGAGCATCTACAAAATGACTACAGCTAACATCATACTGTGTGGCATTGACAGCATGATATGTACACAGACTAACAGAACAGAGAACCCATAAATGGGCCTACAAAAAATATGCCCGGGCTTCCCTGGTGGTGCAGTGGTTAAGAATCCACCTGCCAATGCAGGGGACACGGGTTCAAGCCCTGGTCCGGGAAGACCCCACATGTCGCAGAGCAACTAAGCCTGTGCGCCACAACTACTGAGCCTGCGCTCCAGAGCCCGTGAGCCACAACTCCTGAAGCCCGCACACCTAGAGCCTGTGCTCCGCAACAAGAGAAGCCACCACAATGAGAAGCCTGTGCACCGCAACAAAGAGTAGCCCCTGCTCACTGCAACTAGAGAAAGCCCCCACACGGCAACAAAGACCCAATGCAGCCAAAAATAAATAAAATAAAATAAAATAAAATTTTTAAAAAAGCTTTAAAAAATATGCCCAATTTATTTTTTAACAGCTTTATTGAGGTATAATTCACATACCATAAAATTCACCCTTTCGAGAATTCCCCAGCGGTTCAGTGGTTAGGACTCCACATTTTCACTGCCCAGGGCCCAGATTCAATCTCTGGTCGGGGAACTAATAAGATCCCACAAGCCACATGGAGCAGCCAAAAAAAAAATTCAACCTTTTATGTGCATAATTCAGTGGTAGCTGGTATATTCAGAGTTGTGCATCCATCACCAGTATCTAATTTTGGAAAATTTTTGTGACTCCAAAAAGAAATCTCATGCCCTAATACAGTCATTTCCCACTCTCTTCTCATATTAGCCACGGCAACCACTAATCTACTTTCTGTTTTTATGGACGTTCCTATTCTGAACATTTCATATAAATTGAATAATACAATATGTGGCCTTTTACACCTAGCTTCTTTCAGTTATCACGTTTTCAAGGTTCATGCAAGTTGTAGCATGTACAAATACTTACTTTTTATGGTGCAACTGATTTTTGACAAAGAAGCAAAAACAGTTCAATGGAGCAAGTATAGTTTTTTCAACAAATAATGCTGGAGCAATTGAACATCCATAGACTTTTTAAAAATCCATCTTGAACTAAACTTCATCCTTATACAAAATTAAGTCAACATAGATTGCTATCTTAAGTGTAATACGTAAAACTACAAAACTTCTAGGAAAAAAAAAAAACATAGAAGCAAATCTTCAGAACCTAGGACTAGGTAAAAAGGTCTTAGGGTTGGCACCAGAAGCATGATCAATTTTTTAAAGATGTGGTAAAATTGGACTTCATCCAAATTAAACCTTTTGCTCATCAAATACCCCCTTAAAAAGATGAAAAGATAAGCTACAGACTGGGAGGAAATATTTGCAAACCGCAGAACCAACAAAAGAGTAGTATGTTGAACATATAAAGAGCTCTCAAGATGTAATGGTTTACAAAAAATCCAATTAGAAAATGAAAACAATGACAGGAAGAGAGAGACATTTCACCCAAGAGGATATACAGATGGCAAATAAGCACATCAAAAGATGTTCCACCTCGTTAGCCATTAGGAAAATGCAACTTCAAATCACAAATGAAATATCACTATACACCTATCCAAGTGGCTAAAATAAAAATCAGTGATATCACCAAATGCTGGCAAGGATGTGGAAAAACTGGATCACTCATATTTTGTTGGTGGGAATGGAAAATAATACAACTAGCTTGGATAACAACTTGGCTGTTTTTTATAAAACAAAACATACAACTACCAGACAACCCAGCAATTGCACTCTTGATCAATTATCCCAGAGATATGAAAACTTATGTTCACATAAAAACCTATATAAAAATGTTCATATCAGGTTAATTCATTATAACCCCAAACTGGAGACAGACCAGATGTTCTTCAACATGTGAATGGTTAAACTGTAGCAATAAAAAGAACAAACTACTGATACACACAACAACTTGGAACTGTGATGAATGAAAAAGCCAATCTCAAGGACATATACTTTATGATTCCTTTTATGTAACATTCTAGAAATGAGAAAATTATAGAGATGGAGAATAGATTAGTGGTTGCCATGAGTTAGGTATAGGGCAGGGAGAGTGGGTGTGGCTAATAAAATAGCAACAGGAGGGATCCTCATGGTAATGAATTTTTTTCTGTATTTTTACCATATCAATGCTAATATCTGGTTGTTATATTGTATTATAGTTTTACAAGATGTTACCATTGGGGGAAACTGGGTAAATGGTATACAGGATCTCTCTGTATTATTTCTTACGTGTGCATGCCAATCTACTATTACCTCAAAATAAAAAGTTTATAGTAAGTACAGTTCCAAGAGCGCATTCATAAGTCCAATTTGTTTGTAAGTCCAACAAAGTTAGCCTAAGTACTCAACTAACACAATCGGCTATATAGTACTGTATTTTCATAGGTTTGTAATACTTTTCACACAAATAATACATAAAAAACAAACAAACAGAAAAAATAAAGAAAACATTTTTAATCTTGCAGTACAGTACCTGGAAAAGTACAGCAGTACAGTTCCACAGCTGGCATACAGGGGCTGGCATCGAGTGAACAGGCAAGAAGAGTTACTGACTGGAGGAAGGAAAGGACATGGGAGATGGTAGAGCTGAAGGATCGTCAGCAATAGGAGATGGAGGGCAAGCTGCAATTTCACTCATGGCTGACATTGATGGAACACACACTTGCATCTTTGAAAGTTCACAACTTGAAGGTTCGTACGTAGGGGAATTACTGTATTTTGATTTTTAAAAAGAAGAGGAAATTAAGACTTTCTCAGAGATACAAAAGCTGAAAGAATTCACCACCAGCATACCCAAAGTACAAGAAATGTTACAGCATATCCTTCAGGAAAAAGTAAAATGACAACAGAGAGAAACATGGATCTATTCAAAGGAATAAAGAGCAACAGGTATGGTAACTATATGTGTAAAAACATAAGGTTTTTTTCTTATTGTGTATAAACCCTAAAGCAATCCTATAGTAATAAAACAGAATTATAGCTGTTAACCTAAAAAATGCAATAGAATCATAACAATATTCATTTAATCCAAAAGAAAGCAGAAAAATAAGGAAAAGGGGACAAAGAATAGTTGGGAGAAATAGAAAACAAATGACAAGATGATAGATTTAAACCTAACCATATCAATGATCATATTAAATGTAAATGGTCTAAACACCTCAATTAAAAGGCAGAGACTATCACACTGGATAAAAAAGCAATACTCAACTATATGTTGCCTACAAGAAATATACTTTAAATATAAAGACACAAGAAGGTTAAAAGTAAATGGCTGAAAAAAGATATACCATGCTTTCATCAATCAAAAGAAAGTCAGAGCATTTATATTAATCATACAAACTAGATTTCAGACCAATGAATATAGTCAGGAACAAAGAAGGTCATTTTATAGCAATAAAGGGATCAATTCATAAAGAGGACAACAATTCAAAATATTTATGCACCTAATGACAGAGCTTCACAATACATAAACAAGTGAACTGCAAGAAGAAATAGACAAATCACAATTATACTCAGAGATGTCATTACTCCCTCTTCAATAATTGACAGAATAAGTAGACAGAAAATCAGTAAGGGAACAGAATACTTTGCAAACTATTATCAACCAAGGTGAATTAATTGATATTTATAGAACACTTCGCTAAGCATTTGAAGAGCACTCATTCTTTTCATCTGCACATGGAACCAAGATGGACTATATTCTGGGCCATAAAATAAGTCTCAATAAAGTTAAAAGTGTTCAAGTCACAAGAAGTATTATCTCACCACAGTGAAATTAAAATAGAAATCAAGAACAGAAATATATCTGGAAAATCATAAAGTATTTGGAAATTAAATAATATACTTCTAACTATTCCATTGGTCAAGGAAGAAATCAAAAGGAAAATTAGCAAAAAAATTTTGATCTGAATGATGATGAATATACAATACATCAGAATCAATAATTTGGGGGAAATTTATAGCACTAATGGCTATATTTGAAAATAACAAGAAAGTTATCAAATCAATGACCTCAGCATCCTACATTAAATAAGTAGTAAAAGAATAACAAATTAAATCCACATAAGAAGAAATGTTTGTAAAAAATAACAATTTGATTCTAAAATTTATAAGGAAATGTAAAGCACCTAGAATAGTCAAAACAATTTTGAAAAAGAACAATGCTGGAAGACTTACACTACTTTGGGACTTAATATAAAGCTACAGTAATCAAGACAGTTTGTAACTGTGTAAAGATAGACAAAATGATCAATTAAACATCATAGAGTCCAGAAATAGACCTGCTCTTATATTGTCAATTGATTTTCAACAAAGGTGCCAAAGCAATACATTGGGGGAAAAAACTGTTTATTTAACAAATGGTGCAGAAACAAATAGATATCCATATGCAAAAAATAAATAAATATATCTTGACTGTTACCACACACTATATACAAAATTAGGTCAATATGAATCATAGAACTAAATGTAAGAGCTAAAACTATAAAACTTCCAGACAAAAACATAGGAGAAAATCTCTGTGTCCTTGAGTTTACCAAAGATTTCTAACTATGACATAAACCCAAAAATTATAAAAGGGAAAAATAATTAAATTGGATTTAACCAACATTAAAAATGTTTGCACACACGAAAAAGTTTGCCCTTCAGAAGACACCATTGTGAAAGTGTAAAAGCAAGCCACAGACTGGGAGAAATATTTGCAAAATATGTATCTGACAGAGGACTTGTATGTAGAATATATAAGGAACTCTTACAATTAAATAATAAGATGACAAAGAACTTAATAAAAAATAGGCAAAATACTTAAACAGACACTTCACTAAGCACATGAAAAGGTGTTTAATATCATTAGCCATCAAAGAAATGCATATTAAAGCCACTATGAGAACATTATACACTCACCAGAAATTGCTACGATTAAAAAACCTCACTATACCAAGTCTTGGAAAGGATATAGAATGACTGGGACTCATACTTTGCTAGTGGTAGTGAAAATTTTGGACCTTTGGCAGTTTCTAAACAGGTAATATATACCACTATATGTCCCAGAAATTCCACTATCTATTTATCCAAAAGAAATAAAAGCATAGGTACACACTTGTACACAAATGTTCAGAGGCAGCTTTATTTGTAATAGCTAAAAAGTGAAAACAAGTCAAATATTTATCAGTTGAAAGGAAAAACAAATTGTTATATATAATGTAATACTACTCAACAGTAAAAGAGGAATAAACTATTTATACACACAACATGGATGAATACAAAAATAATTATGCTGAGTGGAAGAAGCCAGATAAAGAATTCATATTGTCTGAATCCATTTACAGAAAATTTTAGAATCTGCAAACTAATCTGTAGTGACAGGAAGTAAATTAGTAGTTGCCTGGGAGAGGAGGAGGTGAATGGGGAGAGAATGGAGGGAACACAAAAGGGCACCAGGAAATTATTGGAGGTAATAGATATGTTCATTATCTTGATTGTGGTGATGGGTATATGCATCAAATTGTAGACTTTAAATGTGCTTTCTTGCATGTCAATTATACCTCAATAAAAGTGTGGAAATTACATGGCATAGTTAACACAATTACAATTTTATTCACAATTATGTTACTACTTTTAAGGATTTCTAAGTGTTTAAGATCAAGCCCCAAGAAAAGCCAGCTCTTTCTAGACAAAGTCCAGGAAAATGGCAGACTAGCAAGATAGAAAACTTTTAGATCATCATCTCCCTACTCCACCCAAACAACAGATAAAACTGTGGCTGTACCTACATCACCTTCAACAAAGGCCAAGTAGGAAACCTAGATTTCCACTCTAACCCAGCTATAAAGAGTTGACCCTACTACCTCCCACTGGGGAGGTGTCAAAAGACTGAGTGGGGAGTTGGAACATTCATCCTTTTATGGCAGTAATGAGGTTTCCCCACCCCCCTTTGGTGTCAGTAGGTAAACCTGGACTTCCAGCCCTACCTAATGATAAGAAGACACTCCTCACCCTCCCTGCCAGGGTGGTGTCACTGGAGGCCTAGTGGGGAGCCTGAACCCCCACCTCCACCTAGCAGTAATGAAGCATCTTCTGCCCGTCAAGGAAGGTTGAGTGGGGAATCTAGACATCCACATCCACATGATGGGAACCAGGCAGTGCCCCCCTTCTCCCACAGGTGCAATGTTAGAGGAGGCCTGCTAAAACAGATTTAAATAAGAGGCAGAACTTATAGCATAATATCCCAAATGTCAAGGATTCAACTAAGAGTCACTAGTCATACTAAGAATCAGGGAAACCTCAACTGGAAAGAGAAAACACAATCAACAGACACCGATACTAAGATGACAAGAGATTAGAATGATCTGACCAGAATTTTAAATCGGCTATCATAACATTCTTCAAGGACCAATTACGAACACAATTGAAACAAATTAAAAAAATAGAAAGTCTTGGCAAAGAAAAAGAATATGTAAAGAACTGAATGTAAATTTTAGAACTGAAAAAAACAATAACCAAATTAAAAACTCAGTGGATGGGCTCAACAGCAGAAGGGAGAAAACAGAGGAAAGAATCACTGCCTTGGAAATAGAACAATAAAATGGGCACAAGTTTAAGCAAAGTATGGTACATCCATACAGGGAATACTACTCAACAAAAAAAAGGAACAAACTATTGATACAGGCAACAACTTGGATGTATATCAAGAGTATTATGCTCTGTGAAAAAAAGCCAATCTCAAAAGGTTACATTCTGTATGTTTTCTTTTATATAATATTATTAAAATGACAAAGTTTTAGAGATGGAAAACAGATTAGCGGTTGCCAGGGGTTAAGGATGGTGATGGATGGGAGGGGGTGAGTTTGACTTCAAAGGGGTAGGTAGCAAGAGAGAGATCTTTGTGGTGATGGAATAGTGCTATATCTTGATTGGTTATACAAGTCTTCACATGTGGTAAAATGACATAGAGCTATATACACACACTGTACTCATGTCAGTCTCCTGGTTTTGATACTCCACTCTAGTTATGTAAAATGTAACCATTGGGGAAAACTGGATGAAGGGAAAAATCAGACTTCATTATTTTTGCAACTTCGTGTGAACTTTTTAAAATATTTTAATAATTTATATTGAAATTTATATTAAATTTTATATTAATTTAAAATATATTATATTGAAATTTATATTAAATTATGTCATTAACAATAAATTATTATTTTAACACAAAATGTTTAAAAAAGAAAAAATAAAATCTACATTGGAAGCAACTAGAAGCATAATTCAACAAACTTGAATGATGGGTAAGATTCTGCAGGCTACAGAGACATCCTAAAGTGGGAAAACAGAAGTATTATACTTCAGTCATCCACACTACACAGTACTGAGTTTTTGGCTACCAAAGAGAAGTATAATTGAGGTTTACACTAATTCAACTATAGGTTACTCACCACTAGAGAATGGTCATTTTCAAATTAGGAAACATTGTCTTTCGGATAACAAGTTAGATAGAACAATCCTGGTACAAGGTAGGCTATCAAATATATTTGTGGAATGGATGAATGGGTAATCCAGTTTCCTTCTTATCTATGTCACTGTTGTTACAACTCTCACAACCTTTAAAAACTTCTTTTGAGGAGGGGTCCGAAGGGAGAGCAGAATTTTGGCTGTTTGGAGATAAGTGATTGTTCCTCTCCTTAGGGTAGAGTGCTAGAATTTTGTTTCCTCCAGAACTGAAATAGTTAAAAACCATTGTTCCAAAGCACCGATTTCTAACTGTTACGTGGTACCATGCCTATGACAATTTGATTTGGGGATCTTATCCAAATCATTTTATGTTAAAGTGACTTCAAATTAATTTTGGTTTGGGAATCTCATGCTAACCATTGATACGATTATAAATACCTTGGGATGCTACTCTAGATGACAAGATGTCAGAGTGATTGAGATGCCATCCAGAGAATGTTATTCCTTGGAAAAACACAATGACCTCAGCTCCAGCCATTTACAACAGAGTCCCTTCATTAAAATACAGGAGAAGAGATTATCTGATAAAGGTTTTATTTGGGTAGCATCCATACAGAAAGGTAAGGGGAAAAAAAGCAGGAAGTATTTTTCAAAAATACAACAAAAACAAAGAAAAACTAACAGCTTTTTTTGGTGTCCTCTTATTATGTAATTAATACCTTAATAGGGAAGGTTCTCAAGAGTAAGGAATGAATAGGGGTGGTAGTGGTGGAAGAAAGCTAAAATAAAGAAGGATAAGCAGAGACCTATTAATAGGGCTCAATTCTAGACCAAGGTAGTGGCAGAGAGGAATGACAAGGAGGGATATAAACTTTCTTTTGGTCTAATCTCATTATCCCCTTCTCAGTTCAAAAAATGTCCCTTATGCCCACCTCTCCCTTTCTGACTAGCTAGTTGCTTGTCCCTATTATATTTATGAATACTTAATCAAGATTTATTATAGCAGATAAATGTTAGTCCAGTTTTCTAAAGGAAAGTTCGAGGCAGTTGAGAGATAAAATGCAATTAAAGTCTAAAGCCTCAAATCTCATTGGTTTATTTTAAATCTTACATCTGATACTTACCCATCGTCATATTTTTTTTTTAGTCAGAGGGCATTGACGCTAACTAATGCATCAGACAGAGAACTCCTAACCATGCTGCTCTGGGGAAATTGGCGTAACGTCCCTCAAATATCAGGGGCTGGACTCAGTGCTGACAAGCGCTATACTGAGTGAAAGCCTCTCTAGTGCTAGGTTCAAAGATAACACATCAAGCCACTAATTGTTTTTATTCAGTAAGTAGGCTATTAATAATTTACTTTCATTATACTGCCAAAGTTGAGGTCACATAAGGGAGCAGTTGCAGCATTCTGTAGGCATAATTCATAGCTTTCCATTCAATCTAGACACTTCAGTTGGATTGTCATATTTTCAAACTGATAAACCTGATGATCTTTAGAGAGCATACCATTTGCTCCTTTCAGAAAACATTTTTCATTCACCAGTAAACATCTCAATAAAAAAATCTGAATGCCCACCAAATGTATATTCCTATGATAGATACTTAGACAGAAAGCAAAAAAAAAAAGTGGTTGGGGGAAACAAATGTCTCTCCTTCTGAAAGGTGTCTAAAATGGATATACTGACATGGTCACATGCAAAGCAGAAAAACTATTAAAGCCCAAGGGCTTCTAGGAAATGTCCCTCACTCTCGTTGATGCCTGGATGCCCTGCCTATTTCTAGAAAATACGTTCATGCCTTAAATGAACTCTTGTAAGGGCATCAGGAATTGTATTCTACCAATCATCTTTGTGACTCATACCTTTGGTCATGAGTTCCAAAGAGCATCAAAACAAACACTTTCTACCAAAGCCCAATTCAGAGCCCAATTAAGATGCTAGTGTCACAGCTTTATTTTCCATAGACCACAGCTAACCCAAAATCATTTCTATTTTTCTGGGCACAAGGTGACATGCAAGTACCTCTAGCTAATGATAAAAGTAGCTTCTTTGTCCCAAACTACCTATGCAAAAAATAAACACTTTCCCTTCCCAACAGTATGAGGAATACAATCTTACCTACCAACATTTGAAAGGCCAAGAGTTTTAGCTATTGACCTTACTGAGTTCTAATGATATCAACTTTTATTAATTTCACCCTTCAGCAAAGTGTAAATGGAAATCACCTTTCCTTTTCCTTCTCCATCATTTCCACCCAGTCAGGTTGCTTAATAAATGTGCTGATTAGTCACTGATTATCCATCATCTTAAAAACTAATTTGAAAAGTAGATTTGGAAAAAACATCATTTCTGTTTGGAGGTAGACTGGGGTGCTCATGAACCCTGGGCTATCCACAGTCCACACATCTGAATTATGCACACAGTGTACCAAGTGTCACAAAAATGCTTTATTCAGCCAGCTGGAGACACAGATTTCACGCTGAGGAGTGCAGTGCTTCCTACAGGAACAATGCCCCTGTGGATAGTCAATAAATCTTTATTAAAAGCCTTCCTCACAGAGGGGAAAAGGGAGAGACAAGTGAACAAGGGGAGGGCTGGTTGGAAGTTTCTGTGACTGTTTTAGGAGGGAAGACTTATCGCAGACAAAAGGGAATGTCTGCAACCTTTCCAGCAGAGGGGAGTGGGGACTGAGAGAAGGAGTGATAAGTCATTTTGGAATAAAGCAGATTGGGCAGTCATTCCAAACCTTTGGCAACTAGATTGCTATTCACCAAAAATTCACAACCTCCTGTTTGTAAAGCATTATTACATTTCCCTGTTGCCACCAATAGCATCTGCTTTTTTAAAAAATTAAGGGTCACGGGTTACATACTAAATATACATACTGATAACCTCACCTTTCTAGGTAACTTACCCAGCACCTTCAACTACCCAGAATTAGCCAATAACATAGAAGACAGCCAAAAATATACATTCTAAGAATAATCAAGCATTAAGACTTATGTTCTTCACTCATAAAAACATAGCATATTATAACATTAGGATTAGGTTTTCATAAGAGGATTCCCTATTCCTCATTCAATGTATAGTCACTCAAAGTTGTATCTAAAAGCAACAAGCATATTTATCTGGTTTCCAGAGGTAAAAATGACTAGGAGTAGGGGAGCTGCCAAATACATGAAGTAGTAACAGCTGACAGCAGTGGAAGAGATTAAACAACTATAAAAAGCAGATATGAAAATTTTAAAACATTGCAGTCTGGGGACATTTAGTGTGTGGGGCAAACAGTCCTATTCATATCAAATGTCCCCACTGGAACAATTATAGTAAAGCAAAGCCAAAAACTGAGATTCATAATGATGGAAAAACTCTAACCTTGTCCTGATTTTGTCGTCTGGTAATATTACACCAATAGCTCCAAGCAGAAAGCCTTCTTGAGGCAGTGTGACACAGTGGGGGGAAAACAAATCACTTTCTAGTTACATAGCTTTAGAGGTATCAGTTAATCACTAAGTCTCAGATATTTTATCTGTAAAATGTGGATACGTACTACTTCCCTCACAAGACTGTCATAAAGACAAAATAAGATACTGTATGTAAAGTACTTTATAAAATATAAAGTGCTAAATAAATGATAGCTTTCCATTTTCTTTGTTCGGCTTGCTCTGAAATATGACTATAAAATTTCATAGTGGTTATCTTTCCTTTTTCATAACTTTCTGTGCTTTCTAGTTTAACACATCTCTCTTCCCCTCATATTTGCAAGGGATTATGGTACCATCACTCTAGGTGGACCTGAACCCTGCACACAACTTTGATTCCTCCCTTGCCATTCATAGCTAAGCAATGACCCTCTCCACCTTCCTAATCCCTCTTATAGCTTTCCCTTCCTTTCCATTCCCTCCAATACATCTTTGTCCAGACCCGTAGAGCTCATCTCTTACTGGTTCTCCTATATGTAGTTTCCCCCCACTCATTTGAGCTTTTCTATACCTGCTCTAAATACAGCTTTCTGTATGTCATTCCCTGGATCAAAAGCTTTCACTGGCTTCCCAGTGCCCTCAGGATAAAATCCAAACTCACCAAACTGGCATCTTTAAAAACCCATGGGAAGAATTTCTCACAGGTCTCAAGAAAATCGTGCCTCGGGACTTCCCTAGTGGCGCAGTGGTTAAGAATCCGCCTGCCAATGTAGGGAACACAGGTTCGAGCCCTGGTCCGGGAAGATCCCACGTGCCGCGGAGCAACTAAGCCCGTGCGCCACAACTACTGAGCCTGCGCTCTAGAGCCCACGAGCCACAACTACTGAAGCCCGCACGCCTAGAGCCCGTGCTCCGCAGCAAGAGAAGCCACTGCAATAAGAAGCCCGCGCACCGCAACAAAGAGTAGCCCCTGCTCAACGCAATTAGAAAAAGCCCGCACACAGCAACGAAGACCCAACGCAGCCATAAAGAAATAAATTTATTTAAAAAAAGAAAAAAAGAAAAAGAAAATTGTGCCTCTTCTCCGAAATTGGTTCATTTTTACCTTATGGACACCTGAAAATCGTTTTTTATTTTTGGCTGTGTTGGGTCTTCGATGCTGCACACAGGCTTTCTCCCTAGTTGCGGGGAGTGGGACCACTCTTCATTGGGGTGCGCCGGCTTCTCATTGAGACACCTGCAAATCTTACTTCCCTCCTTGAGCTATCTCCTTAGATACTCAGAGCCAAACTGAACAGCAAGGCTATAAAGTTCCCAGTGCTGGATACTTTGTATAAACCTTACCCTGGCCTCATTTTAGTTTCTTATATTTATTTTCCCTTCATACTCATTTCTCTTCCAATTTGCTCATCCTGTTATTGATTAATTTCTCGGTAAACCAACTCAAATCCTTGTTAGAATCAGGCAGTGTATAAAATGATACTGTGATGCTAAAGAAAATACATGCATATGAACAGAGGTGGAAAAGAGGCTGGATAGCAAAAGAGGGAACAGGATGAGGATGAGAATGAGGATCTTCACTGATGTGAAGATCAGTATTAGATCAATTGTAAAGAAAATAGAGAGAGCCCTTTGGGGAACATTTACTATGAGAATTTGTCATGAGCTAACATGGAAACAAATGAAGCATTTATAATAACAAATCTGTTCCTGACAACATTTCTGAAAATAGAAAGTTCTATTGCTAACCTTTTGTCTTAAGATATTTTACCAAACAAAAAAATTAAATGAAGTCAAAGCTAAGCAGAATATTATGATGACTTACATTTGTACTGCTTTGCTGCTTACAAAGCCCTTTCACATACAGTATCTCATTGGAACCATTCCGGACTATTCTTTTCTCTGTTGTAGAAGCCATTCACACTGGTAAGAAGCTGTTGCAAGCAGCATTCTCCATATCTGGGTCTTTAAAGATGTGGTATTTGCTGTAATAGAGATTCATATGGTATGTTGTTTGCCCCTCTCTTAATCCTCCTCTGCTGGCATTTCACCTTCTTCTCTAAATCACCACACTCTACTATGCCAATGTCAGTCTGATCTTTTTACCCATTCTTATGTTGAGTCTCCTTTCAGAAACCTGATCCAAACCCCCTTCTTTCTCCCTATGCCCAGCCCCAAAAGAACACTCTCCCACTTCTTTGCACGCCTGGGCCACTCCCTCTCCAACCTCCACCTTTCCAAGAAGGCACTTGTTTTTGAAGCATTTCAGCTATGAAGACCACCCACCATGGGGCTTGCTTATTGTTCTCATTCCATACTGTACAGCACCAACTTGTATCTTTAGATTGTAAGCTCCTCAGAGAAAGGATTTTCCTCTTTGTTTAGTGCAATCAACCTATTGTAAAGAACTGTGTATACTTACAGACTACCACTAATGCGGTTCTTCCTGGGTTTCACTGGAATTATCCAGAGTCATGCGACTTCACCTGGGCAGCATTTTTCTTCCCCTGAATTATTTGGGGCCCTCTTCCAAATTTTTTTAAAGAAAAAAATCAGCACTTTCTGCTTCCAAGAGTGCTGTCAGCTACACATTTGAATGTACATGCTTCTTCCTGCTTTATTCTATTTCTTACAGATAACAGTATCAAATTAAAAACCTTCCAAGAGGCTGCTACAAAGGTAAAACACAAAGCCATTTTCCTTCTGACTAACATACAGATAATCTTATTCATTCCTGCTGTACAGAAAAAAATTACACTGGTTCACTTGGAATCAAGTATATTCTAGCTATCATTAATTACAATGCTGTATCAGTGGAATGATGCTGGCTAAAAAAATAAAGTCATTGATTTCCCTAGAACAAGCAGAGGGTAAAGAAACCTTAAGATACACAGAGTTACTGAATAATAAATCCCAGTCTTCAATTAATGCAAATATTTAATTACTTGAAGTAAACTTTAAAAATCATAATGCATTCGAGGATAAACAGATCAGATGGTACATAAATTCTTGTGTGAAACCAAGAATCAGATATAATCCAAAATCCTAACCTCAGAAATTGGATTCATAAGTATCAATATGGAAAGGAAAAGATGAGGTTTCTTATTTATTTATTTATTTATTTATTGGACAAACTTGTCTCAAAGTCTGTACTAAAGAATTTTCTCAGAAAATATTCGCTGATTATAAATGCTGTCCCCAGGTCTAAGCAACAGTAAAAAGACCCAAATGTAGGCAACAGAAGAGGGAGAAGCAAGCACACTAAGATAATCCATAAACTATGATTGTCAAACCAGTTCTTTCTTCTTTCTCTAGGAAAATCTAGTCCATTTCATCGAAGCATTTCATCCAAGACCCCTATTTCATCCAATTCATGGGCAATAGTCTTCCCTTCTATCGCACTAGAACTTCTGTCTTATGCTCAATTATCTGGATGAATCAGAACATCTAACCCTTGCTCTTTGTGTATACAGACAAAGATGGACACCTTCTAAACTCTGTACCTGACATTTGCAAGTAGTCTTAACGGAAAGTTCCAAAGAAGAGCATATGGTAGTAGTAGAATTGGAGGGATACAAACATGAATTATTCTAGCATCCAAAGTACATTTCTGTATCAACCCTACCTCTGAGTGATAACAAAAATGAAGACAAATTGCTTGAAAATGATGACTCCATAGCCAAAAGATAAGTTCATATCTGTAGCTACATAAAGAGTATATTCCATAGAGAAACAAAGCCCATATTGAGATCTTTGCACAAAGAATGTTAAACTTCTTTTATCAATACCTGGCAGTGTAAACATATCAGGACAGGTCTCGGAGATTCCACAACCACTGCCCCTTAGTAAGGATTTCAGAAGTGTGTGTCTAAAGAAAATAAAATACGACATGACAGGTGAAGTCAAGATGATTAAAATTTGGATTACTAAAATGATATTTTGACTATCTACAACGGGTTTAGTATGAAAGTGCAGCTTCTGTTCACAATGCTTTGCAGTGTCCCTCCAGGCAGAATTAAATGTGTAATATTTTCTTTGTTATGAAAACGTTGCTGTTAAGCAGTTAACATAGTATCTGCTGGGATGAAGTTAGAATATCTTATCAGTTATAAAGAAAGAGGTATGGACTATAGTAAGTCTTTAATGTATACCAGATGATAATCTTTTACTTCCTAAAAGAAATACATTGGGTTAAGATGATTTAACATTGAATACTCAGGATCATACAAGCAATACTATTTTAAAAAGAGAGATTTCAGTGAATGTTCAACCTTGGAGTTCATCTGGCTAAACAAATGTTAACTATGGGCTATCATACGTGACCAACCAAGGTTGGTTTGCATCCCCTTTAATTACTAAATTATTTGCCGCACACCCTTTAAATAGTAAAGAGACATAGCTTAACTAGTTTCTTCTAAGTCCAGCAGGATCTACCAGGACTTTCTCACGGGCTACATTCAGAAAAATGAGAAAATCAAAAGGACCAGGAGACTAACAAACACTGGGAAAGAGAAAAGGGACTAATGCTAAATACAGGTAAGAGTTCATCACTAATTGATCTTCCCTCAACCAATCCTCCCATTTCTTTGGTTTGAGTAGAAATTTTTCTTCTAATTGGCATGTTGCTAGAAATCACATTCCCAACCCATAGAAACAGAAAGTAAGAGAGCTCACCTCATGCTATGGTAAATTAGCAACTGATCACAACCTAGCAGTAAAGAGGAAAGGTTATAAAAGCAAACCCCTCACATCTCTTCCCCAGTTGAATTCTCTTCTTCCCTCCACAAAGCAGACACAAAACCAGATATTTGTATTATAAACTAGCTGTTACTGAATCAGGGCCAGAAAAAAAAAAACATTTGCTTGTATAGGTTTATACAGTAATGTAGTCCACTGTAGTCAACGCAACAAAGCACCATAACTATAGAGCGTCCAGGAGGGGATGGAAAGATCTTTGTCTTTGTAATAGGATTTTACTTGAATAAAAGGAAAAATGACCTGTGAAAGTCCTAAACAGAAATGATTAAGAAGGAGGTTACAGAATTTCATTCCCAAGGGCTCTTTATTTTTAAAATTTATTTACTTATTTTATTTATTTATTTATTTTTGGCTGGTTGGGTCTTTGTTGCTGTGTGCGGGCTTTCTCTAGTTGCAGTGAGCGGGGGGGGGGGGGGGGGGGGGGGCTACTCTTTGTTGTGGTGCACGGGCTTCTCATTGCGGTGGCTTCTCTTGTTGCAGAGCACGGGCTCTAGGCGCCCGGGCTTCAGGAGTTGTGGCTCGCGGGCTCTAAAATGCAGGCTCAGTAGTTGTGGCACACGGGCTTAGTTGCTCCGCGGCATGTGGGATCTTCCCGGACCAGGGCTCGAACCCGTGTCTCCCTTGCATTGGCAGGCGGATTCTCAACCACTGCGCCAAGGGCCCTTTAAAAATAAGATATTCATCTTTCAAGAAAGGTTTAGGTAGAGTTGAGCCTAGAAGGAGGAAGATGGATGAGACCTCTCCAAACCCATGCAGTGCTATAACCCTAAAAGGGGCCTAAAATAACATAAAAGAGTATAAAATAAAATAAAATAAAATAAATAAAATAAAATTTCTTCAGGCTAAAAAAAATAAAATAAAAAGGGTCTCAATTTCACTGCACTTCACAAATGGAATAAGATAAATGTGCCACTTATAATTACTAACGTGATCCATCCACAGATCCTGACTTTTGCCATTTGATGCCCACAAAGCACCACTTGGTAGTTCTTCTAATATATAAAGAATGCAATTATCAGTCTTTTGGTTGGGAATACTTGGAACAAAATGGGAGGGAGGAGGAAAAGTCCTGGTTAATAGAAACAAATTACACATTACATATGTTATAAAGTCTTTAGAGTCACTTCTTCAAGAAAAAGATAAATTATATAAGAGAAAGGGTTTTTTATTTCATCCATTCTTCTGACAGAAGTGATAGCCCCTTCCCCTCCAAAAAAAAAGACAAAGGGAGAAAGAAAGAGAGAAAGAAGGAGAAGAAAGGAAGGGAAGGGAAGGAAAAGAAAGGAAAGGGAGAAAGAAAGAAAGAAAGAAGGAAAGAAAGAAAGAGAGAGAGAGAGAGGGAGGGAGGGAGGCAGGAAGAAAACAGAAACCTCAGTGAGAGGAATATTTTCTAAAAGGACACATAATTTAGCTTTTGAAAAACAGTGGTTTTCAGGGACTAATATCCTATTAGACCTTATGTCAACAGGGATTTATCTACATTGCTTGCATATAGTTCAGTGTTCTTAGAGAATCTAGGGATTCTCCACCTGTCTCTGGGCTTCAAGAGGTCTGTATCAGCTCCTGTCCTGCAGTCAGGAAGAGACTAATCAAGGCATAGCAGGCACCTCTGGTCCTACTTCAGAGCCACTCTGTCCTGCCTACTCTACCCAATGACCTAGTATCCTAGGCCAGACTTACATTCATTGATTAGCCTCCCATCCAAGTGCTTACTTATTTTAGCTCATATAACAAACTAATATGGGTACTGTTTTAAGCACTTTACAAATATCAACACATTTAATCATCAACACAACCTTATGAGGGAAGTTCTATTATCCTCATTTTACAGATGATAAAAACTTAGATTTTGAGAAGGTTAATTAACTGACCCAAAGACCATGCTGCGAGTAAGCGGTGGAGCAGAGATTAGAACCCAGGCAGCTCAAGAGACCATGCTTATAACCACTATACTGTGCTATCTTCACAAAGGAGACAGTCAAATGATGGTTGCTGGCTTACCAATTACCCTCGAGATTCCCTGCTTTTCTTTTTTTTAAATGTGCAATAATGTTAAAGCTATAATTCTTTAAAGGCAGCCATCATTACCATTCCTAACTTTGTTTACACAATGCATACTTACAACATATCATATAACAGGGCTTTTTAGCACAGCCCTTAGTAATAAAGCTTTGCACACTCTTGGGGATGGGTGGGACTAGAACTTTGCAAATCATCTTATTTCTTGTCCCTTTACCTAATCAACTCTCTTTTATAAACAGAAGGGTGTGGTTTTCATTCCCAACTATTTTTCTATTATAGGTTTAACAGGTGTTTCTCTAGATCCTATTAGCCTGAGGGCTAAAATCAAGGTATCTGGATCCCATTGAAGGCAACAAGAAACATCAAGTCCCTCCCCTCAAATCCTAGAAGTCTAGGTTTTCCCATTTTCTCCTGGGCCAAGCAGGATCTCATCTGTATCTGCTAACTGCTCCCCCCAACCACAGGGGTGAGCTAAGCAACTTCTTACCTTCAGTCTCCTCCAAGGGGCTACTTCTTACACTTGCCCTCCTTACCAGCGTGGCAGCTGTTGCATTGACTGCTGTTAGTCTGTCAGTTCCAGGGCTCTGCCAGTCTCATTCGGGCTTCTACTTTTCCAAATCAGTGTCTCCCCCGATAATCCTAACCACCACCCTTCTACATTTTGAGCTACCCAGTTACTAAAACTAGAAAGAGAAGACAGTTTTTTTTTAATTTAATTTTATTTATTTATTTTTTACTGCGTTGGGTCTTCATTGCTGTGTGCAGGCGTTTTCTAGTTGCGGCGAGTGGGGGCTACTCTTTGTTGCGATGCATGGGCTTCTCATTGCGGTGGCTTCTCTTGTTGTGGAGCATGGGCTCTAGGCACGTGGGCTTCAGTAGTTGCAGCATGCGGGCTCAGTAGTTGTGGCTCGTGGGATCTGGAGCACAGGCTCAATAGTTTTGGCACACCGGTTTAGTTGATCTGCGGCATGTGGGATCTTCCCAAACCAGGGATCAAACCCGTGTCCCCTGCATTGGCAGGCGGATTCTTAACCACTGCGCCACCAGGGAATCCCTGAGAAGACAGTCTTAATTCTTTCCGTTCCTCTACCTCCATATCCAATCCAGCAGCAAGTCCTGTTGATTCTATCTTCATTCATAACCCAAATCCTTCCATTTCCCTCATTCTCCATTGTTACCACCCTAACTAGTCTCTCTGCTTCCACTTGACCTCCTACAATCCATTGTGCACTCTGCAGACAGTAATTCTGCTAAAGCACAATCTGCTCAGTTGCACTCCTCCTTAAAATCCTCCAACGGCCTCCCACTATGCTCAGAATAAAATCCAGTTTCCTTACCACGGCCTATAAATGCCACTCTGAATGATCTGGCCTCTGCTGACATCTCACTACACTCATGTGTTTCCTTTGGTTCCTAAGAAAGGCCACATTCTGCCTAATCTCAGGGCTCATGAACTCGTCTTTTCCTTCACCTGGAACACTCTCTCTCCTAGCTCTTCTAACTAAATCCATCTCATCTATAAGTCTCAGTTTAAATGCCATCTCCTCAAAGAGGTCTTCTAACCATCCTATCATAAGTATCCTTTCCATCATTATTATCTTTATCTTATTACCCTGTTTATTTCTTTCCTCATATTTGTTACCATCTGACAATTTTTAAGCTATTTTTGAAATTTACTGCCCCTCCCTCCCCAGTAGAGCTGCAAGCTCTAAGAGAGTAGGGACTACTTCTATTCATCACTGTAGCTCCAGTGCCTAGACCCTCAGAGCATGTTTTTGGGAGTGAGGAAACAGCTGCCCATTGCAGTACATGGAGGAGCCTCTGCTAGTGTTAGACCTCTTACCGAATCTTGGGCCTTCCTGAGGTCGCACTCCAGAGTGCAGTAATGGACATCAACTTCCTTCCACTTGTGGCCTCAGCAGTACCAAGTATTTCCCCTCACTCCATTTCTAGAAGCTAGGAAAATATGGTGGCTACATTTCTTCCCACCATCCAGAAGCTGGTGCCTCTATTCAACTTCTTTCTTCTGGTACCAAGAGAGGGGAGAAGAATTCCCTTTTGCCCGAGAAAACCTTCATCTTTTCCTATTTACATCCCCTTGCAGGAGTTAAGACTTCTCTCCTCTCACTCCAAAACACCTTTGCTTCCACTGCAAGCCAGGTTTTATATGCCCAAGACTCCAATTTGTACCCACTTTTTCTGCTCTGGAAAAGAGTCCACTGGAAGTCACAGAAGATGTTTATGTGGGCTTGAAAAAAATCAAATCATAATAGAAGTCTGTAGAAATCCACCATTTCCCTTAATAAAATTACATCCAAGTCTCCAAGAAGAAACCTATATGTAGGAAAACAGAAGTTCGGGTTGGTAGGGGTGGTTAAACTTCAGAGAGTCGTAATCTCTATGTAGAAAATCTCCCTAAATTACCAACCTTAAGGCTATCTGGGTATGATTTCACTAATGGAGCCGGCCAGTTTCCTTAAAAGGCCTACTTGCAACATTTCCATGGCAACCTGGAGCAAACATGACTTCTTGCTTAGTGTTTGCATAAAGGAGAGGCAGCTACAGTGCAAACAATGGGAGAGAGAGAACAAGAAAAAGAGAGAGACTAGAGACAGAATGAGAGGGGAGGCAGAGAACGAAGAGACAGAAAATGAGAGAGAACAAGAGAGACAGAATGAAAGCAAGAGAATGAGAGAAAAGATAGAATGAGGTGGGGGAAGAAAGGAAGGAGGGAGGGAGGAGTGGAGGATCTTGGTTTTCAGAATTTAGCTTTTATGGCTGAACGTTTTGGGGGCAGTTGATATTTTGGAACACTGATGAGATAAGTCAACTCCATTAGTGAGGCTTTTAGTATTTTATTTGTGGGGTCTCTTCCTTCTTAATGAGCAAAGAATAGACTGCTTTGATGCTCCAGAGTGCAAGAGAACCAAAGTAAAAAGATTTTGGAGCTCAAAGCCATGTATTTGTTGTTTTTTCCTTTGTGATAGTTCTGATTAAAGGTTAGTTAATGGAAGACAGGAGGCAGAATCATTAGCTGGCAAGATCACCAATCTCAAATAGTATTAACTATAAGAACTGCTGCTCTGATCTTTTAGTGCAGTGGCTTCCAAACCTTTCTATCAAAGGTACTTTCATTCTATTTTCCCCCAAAGGACACCATTTTTGAAAGGTTTAATCTCCTAGAAAAATGGCATTTATTAATTAATCATTCTTTAGATTTTATCAATTGAAAACATATAGCTACCCATCAGAACTTGTGATCAGTGTGAGATAATGAGTGTTATCACAAGTTGACAGAATTCCAAGGCAAAGCATAGAAACTGGAAATGTTAATTAGCATGTGAAAACTGCTCTGCAATCCCCATTCCTGCCCTTCACAGACTCCAGATGAATTCAGTGTGATCTAAACAATCCCATATAGGTCTTCAGTGAAAAAAAAAAAAAGTGATGGGGAAATACATCTTTCTATTTACTGAAAAATTATCCAAAAGTCCAAATCAGAGAGGAAGAGGAGCTGGCTCCAGAGTTGGCTCTATCTGGACACCACTTTAGGCAGATAGAGAGGAAAAAATATGGTCTCTAGAGTAGGCAGACCTGGGGTGGGGGGAAGGGGAGTGACTGTCAAATTCTACGACAAGAATATACCAGCTTGTGCCCTTAGGCAAGTTATTAAGTTTCACGTTTTTTATCAGAAAATGGGGATGATATCACCTACTTTAAAACACCATTATGAGAATCAGATGAGAAGTATATAAAGCTCCCAGCGACACTACTCCCCCCAACCCCCGACCCTTATTACTCTAAACCACAATATCCTTTTCCTTAGCCTCTAACATACCCTTTATTCAAAGATAACCTGCAGGCTGGTAAAACCAATGGGTGGATACCATTCAGGAGTCCAGCTGAACTGGGCCATAGTCCATAGTACTTCTCTAGCTTCTTGTGTTCTTTCACCAAAGTCTTATCTAACATGTAATCTTTAATTACCTGTTTCCCCTGTTGATCTTCTTGGTACAAAGATATGCTGGAGTATCTTTATAACATTGCCTTTAAGAGTTCATGCAGTAGAGACATGCATTAGATAGCAGTGCTCTGACCAAAGATCACAGTAATAATTTTAATGATAAGCCTTACGGGAGGCACAGGGCTTCAGAATCAGACACCCTGGGTCAGAATTCCATATCTACCCTGTTTTGCTATATAATCTTGGAAAAGATGTTTCATCTTCCTGAGTCTCAGTTTCCTCTTCTGTAAAACTGGAATATAATATCTACTTCCTAATGTTTCTGTAAAGATTAAATGAGATAATACATGTAAATGGCGTAGCACAATGCCTGGCACACAGATGTTCAATAACTGGTTGTCAGTTTATTATAATATCACCTTGATATGATAAAGAATATTACAGTATATCACCAATGCACTGTTCTCCTGACAGAGCATATCATTCACACAAGGAAGGCTTGAGGGCTCAAAGAAGGGTACCAAGTTAACAGGAAGTATCTACTTGCTTTCTTCGTCAAATATTACTGATACCACATCACTTGTGCCCAGGTAAGTAATTAAAATTCTCTTATAGCACCAGAATAAGATTCTGGGAACATTATATAACAGTCTCTAAATCTGGTGTCCCATTAAATGTCTCCATCTCACGTAGCATGAAGTTTAAGTTCATTGATTCAGACCAGATGGAAATGCAATACATTTCCAAAATTAGCCACCTTAACTATTGCCAGATCTTTATAACATATAAACAGCCATGGATATTCTGCTAATGCCTGGGTACTGAACACATCCACCTAGCTAGGGTGAATTACTTTAAGACTTCATGTGAGCAGTTAACTCTACCTTTGGTTATACCTCAATTTTTTTTTTTAATTTTATAGCTACTTTATTTATTTATTTATTTATTTTTGGCTGTGTTGGGTCTTCGGTTCGTGCGAGGGCTTTCTCCAGTTGCGGCAAGCGGGGGCCACTCCTCATCGCGGTGCAGGGACCGCTCTTCATCGCGGTGCGCGGGCCTCTCACCATCGCGGCCCCTCCCGCCGCGGGGCACAGGCTCCAGACGCGCAGGCTCAGCAGTTGTGGTTCACGGGCCCAGCTGCTCCGCGGCATGTGAGATCCCCCCAGATCAGGGCTCGAACCCGTGTCCCCTGCATTAGCAGGCAGACTCTCAACCACTGCGCCACCAGGGAAGCCCTATACCTCAATTTTTTTAAAATCACACAATTTGGGCTTCCCTGGTGGCACAGTGGTTAAGAATCTGCCTCCCAATACAGGAGACACGGGTTAGAGCCCTGGTCCGGGAAGATCCCACATGCCACGGAGCAACTAAGCCCATGCACCACAACTACTGAGCCTGCGCTCTAGAGCCCGTGAGCCACAACTACTGAAGCCTGCAGGCCTAGAGCCCGTGCTCTGCAACAAGAGAAGCCACCGCAATGAGAAGCCCATGCACCGCAACAAAGAGTAGCCCCCACTCACCACAGCTAGACAAAGCCCGCGCATAGTAACGACGACCCAACACAGCCAAAAATAAATAAATAAAAACAAAACAAAAAAAATCACACAATTTTAGAGATTTACTAGCACCATTTTCATTTGGATGGTGGTGGAAGAGGACATTATGAAAAGAAAAGCCCGGTAATATCATGGTGTGACACCAAGAGCACTTAAGGAAAGAGACTGACTTGTTATGTAATCTTAGCCCAGGGAATTAGCTCTATAGACCTAACTTTGCTCATGTGCAAATTAAGTGAATCAAAACAAGTGATCTTTTCCTGCTGTAAGAGTCTACCATCTTAACTTTGTACATTCATACAAATAAATGAGAGTTCATAATACAAAAATCCATATATAATGCTATATGATATCCAGTATTTAGGAGTAATTACTAGATATTATGGTCCAGTCTTCTTCTATAACCCTACCACAAGCGATGCCTTAGGCAATTTCCTCAGTGATATACAGGAAATGAAGATAGGAGTAGTAATAGCAGTAATAGGGGTAGGGACTTCCCTGGCGGTCCAGTGGTGAAGACTGTGCTTCCAATGCAGGGGGCCCAGGTTCGATCCCTGGTCAGGGAACTAGATCCTGTATGCCACAACTAAGAGCCCACATGCCACAACTAAAAGATCCCACATGCTGCAACTAAAAAAAGATCCTGCATGCCACAATGAAGATCCCACATGTGGCAGTGAAGATCCTGCATGCTGCAACTAAGGCCCAGCACAGCCAAATAGATAAATAAATAAATATTAAAATAAATAGTAAAACAAGCAGATGGTAACTAATGGCAGTAATAGCTGACTATGAAACAGATAACTTAACAGAGAGATCAGAGAAATACGCAGTCAAATAGGGCCGGACTATAAAACCACTGCCATGCCATGTTGGCTATGCACACACCAAACCTTGCACCCTCTGAGGAAACATCAGGCTTCACACTGTGAGGGAAATAGACTTCAATGAACTAGTACAACCAACTCACTAAACAAATAAATAACAAACAACAATCCCTGGAAGGGGAGGAGTTGTAATCAGCATTCATATTGCTACAATACATCATCTAAAATGTCCAGTTTTCAACAAAAAAATTACAAGACATGCAAAGGAACAGGAAAGAGTGCCTCATACCCAGGAAAAAAAGTAGACAATGGAAACTGTCTTTCAGAGGGCTCAGATATTGGACTTAGCAAATAAAGTCTTCAAAGCAGATAGTATAAATGTTTTTAAAAACTTAAAGGAAACCATGGTTAAAGAAGTAAAGGAAGGACTTCCCTCATGGCGCAGTGGTTAAGAATACACCTGCCAATGCAGGGGACACGGGTTCGATCCTTGGTCAGGGAAGATCTCACATGCCACGGAGCAACTAAGTCCATGTGCCACAACTACTGACCCTGTGCTCTAGAGCCCGTGCACCACAACTACTGAAGCCCACGTGCTCTAGGGCCCACATGCCACAACTACTGAGCCTGCATGCTGCAACTACTGAAGCCCATGTGTCTAGAGCCTGTGCTCTGCAACAAGAGAAGCCAACACAATGAGAAGCCCATGCACCGCAACGAAGAGTAGTCCCCACTCACCGCAACTAGAGAAAGCCCATGCGCAGCAACAAAAACCCAACGCAGCCAAAAGAAAAAAAAAAGTAAAGGAAGCTATCATAACAAGCTCTCATCAAATATAGAATCTAACTAAATAGATATAAATTATTTTTTTAAAAAAGGAGAACAGCCAAACAAAAACTCTAGAGTTGAAAAGTACAATAATTTGAAGTGAAAAATTCACTAGAGGGGCTCAATAATAGATTTGACTGGCAGAAGAAAGAATCAGTGAACTTGAGGAAAGAGGAGCAGATTATGAAATCCAAAGAACAGAGAGAATGAAGAAAAATGAACAAAGCCTCAGAGTAATGCAGGACTCCATTAAAAACACCAACATATATGTAATGGAGCAACAGAAGAAGAGAGAAAAAAGGCGCAGAAAAAGTATTAGAAGAAATAATGACTGAATACTTCCCAAATTTGGTGAAAAACATTAACCTCCACACACATGAAGTTCAAGTTCAACTCTAAGATAAAGATTAGAGATCCAAACCCAAGCAAATCATAGCAAAAATGCTGAAAGACAAAGTTAAAACGTTAAAAGCGGCAAGAGAAAAACAACTCATCACATCCAAGGGAACCCAATAAATTTAACAGCTGAAGTCCCATCAAAGACAATGGAGGCCAAAAGACATTAGGATGATATTTTCAAAGTGATGAAAGTAAAGAAAAACTGTCAACAAAGAACCTTCTATCCAGAAAAACTATCTTTCAAAACTGAAGGTGAAATAAAGACATTCCCAGAAAACACACTGAAAGAATTCATTGCTAGCAGACCTGCCTTATAAAAAACACTAAAAGAAGTTATTCAAGATGAAAGAAAGTGACCCCTGATGGTGATTTGATCCCACAACAAAAAAACACAGAGCACTGGTAAAGGTAATTATATGATTATAAATGATAATAAAGTATACATTTTTCTCCTTTAACTAATTTAATTATATGAAACAACATGTATATTATTCAATTGTTGGGAATATAACATATAGAAATATAATAAATTTGACAATAACAGCACCAGAAAGGTAGTCAAGAACAAGCTGTATTGAAGTAAGGAAATGACACCAGACGGTAATTTAATCTATAGGAAAAAATGAAGAGAACCAGAATGGTAGTAGGAAGCTTAATATAACAAATTCTATAAGTATATACTTGTTCTCTTTTATTTTTTCTGCTTTTTTAAGCAATATAAATTATATAAGGTAATAAATATAATAATGGGTTGTTGGGTTTGTAACATATATAGATGTAGTATGTAAAATAACAATAGCACAAAAGGGGATATGGGTGAAGTGTCTATATCTCACAGGAATTAAATTAGTAAAAATATGAACTGGATTATGATAAATTAAGATGTATATGGTAAGCTCTAGAGTAACAAATGGGAAAGTAACTCAAAAATAGTGAAAAATTCATAAAAGTATTTAAAATGTTACACTAGAAAATATTCATTTAATGTAAAAGAAAGCATCAAAGGACAAATAGAGGGGAGAAAGAGACAAGACATACAGAAAACGAAAACTAAAGTGATAGGTGTAAATCCAACTACACCAATAAAATTAAATATGAATAGTTTAAACAATCCACTCAAAAGTCAGAGATTGTCAGATTGTATTAAAAATAAGATTCAAGTAAATGCTGTCTATAGAGTGTACATATACTTTAGATTCAAAGTTATAAATTAATTAAAAATAGAAGAATGGGGATTTCCCTGGTAATGCAGTGGCTAAGAATCCGCCTGCCAATTCAGGGGACATGGGTTTGATCACTGGTCCAGGAAGATCCCACATGCCACGGAGCAACTAAGCCCATGCACCACAGCTACTGAGCCTGCACTCTAGAGCCTGTGCACCACAACAACTGAGCCCATACGCCGCAACTACTGAAGCCCACGTGCTCTAGGGCCCATGTGCCACAACTACTGAGCCTGCGTGCTGCAACTACTGAAGCCCATGCACCTAGAGCCTGTGCTCCGCAACAAGAGAAGCCCCCACAATGAGAAGCCCACGCACCACAACAAAGAGTAGCCCCCACTCGCCACAACTAGAGAAAGCCCGCGTGCAGCAATGAAGACCCAATGCAGCCAAAAATTTTAAAAATAAATAATTAATTAATTAATTAAATAATTAAAAAGCAATGAAATTACTAACAAAAAATTTTAAAAAATAAAAATAAAAGAATGGAAAAAGATATATCATGCAAATAGCAACCAAAGAAAGTTTAAGTAGCTATATTAATATCAAACAAAATAAACTTTAGAACAAAAAATTTACATTGCTAGAGATAAACATGGATGTTATATAACAATAAAAGGGCCAATCCATCAGGAAGACATAATTATAAACCATCTGTGTACCTAAAAACAGGGCCCCTAAATACATGAAGCAAAATCTGACAGAATTAAAGGGAGAAATAGGCAATTCAGCAATAATAGCCAACCTCAATACCCCATTTTCAATAATTATTAAAACAACTAGGCAGAAGATCAACAAGGATATAGAAGGATATAGAATAATTGAACAAAACTATAAACCAAATAAACCTTAACAGGCAGAATATACATTCTTCTCAAGTGTACATGGGACATCTCCAGGTTAGACTATATATTAGGCCATAAAATAAGCCTCAGTAAATTTAAAAGGACATATATCATACAAAGTATGTTCTCTGACTACAATGGAATGAAATTAGAAATCAATAGAGAAGTAAATTTGGGAAAGGCACAAATATGTGGACATTAAAAATACACTTCTTTTAACCCATGGGGCAATAAGGAAATCACAAGGGAAATTACAGAATTTTGAAATGTATAAAAATGAAAACATGGCATATCAAAACTTATGGGATGCAGCTAAAACAATGCTTAGAGGGAAATTTATAGCTGTAAGTGCCTACATTAAAAAAGATCTCAAATCGGGCTTCCCTCGTGGCGCAGTGGTTAAGAATCTGCCTGCCAATGCAGGGGACACGGGTTCGAGCCGTGGTCCGGGAAGATCCCACATGCCGTGGAGCAACTAAGCCTGGGCTCCATAACTACTGAGCCAGCATGCCACAACTACTGAAGCCCCTGTGCCTAGAGCCCATGCTCCGCAGCAAGAGAAGGCACTGCAGTGAGAAGCCCAGGCAGCACAACATAGAGTAGCAATGAAGACCTAACACAGCCAAAAATAATAAATAAATAAAATAAATAAATGTATTAAAAAAAAAAAAGATTATCTTAAAAAAAAAAAAAGATCTCAAATCAATAACCTTCTACCTTAAGACACTAGAAACAGAAGAGTAAACTAAACCCAAAGCAAGCAGAAGAAAGAAAATAGTAAAAATTAGAATGGAGATTAATGAGGTAGTGAATAGAGAAAATCAACAGAGAATAAACAATACAGAAAATCAATAAAACCAAAAGTTGGTTATTTGAAAAGATCTACAAAATTGAGAAACCTTTAGCTAGACTAACAACACAAAACAAAGACAATAATCAAATTAGTAGACTCTGGAAAGAAATGGGGGACACCACTACTGACCTTATAGAAATGAAAAATAGAATTTCTAGAGATTAAAAATATGCTATCTAAAATGAAAATACTGGTTAGGACTAACAAGAGATTAGACACTGCAGGAAAATATATATAAACTAAAAGACTAAGCAATAAAAACCATCCAAATAAAGCATAGAAAGAAAAATGACTAAAAATAAAAGAAATGAACAGATCATTAGGCTCCCAGAAGGAGATAAAGGCAGAAAAAACAATGGCCAAAAATTTACCAATTTATTAAAAATGATAAGCTTGAAAATTCAAGAAGGTCAATAAATCTCAAGCAGGCTAAAACACAAAGAGAACCACACTAACACACCCATAATCTAAGTCCTTTAAACTAGTGATAAAGAAAAATTGCTAAAAAGCATCCAAATTAAAGGCGTATTATATAGAGGAAGAAATGTAAGAATGATCACAGACATCTCATCAGAAACTACACTATTTAGAAGAAAGTAGAGTGACATCTCTAAAGAGATGAAAGAAAAATCTGTCAACCTGGAATTTTTTACCCAGTGAAACTGTCTTTCAAAACTGAGTGCTAAATAAAGACTTTTTCAGGCAAACAAAAGCTGAGAGAATCTACACTATAAGAAATTTTAAATGAAGCTTTTCAGGCGAAGAAAAATGATACCAGAAGCAAACTTTGATTTATATAAAGGAATAAAGAGTGCCATAAATGGTAAATATAAAAGACCTTTTATCATTCAAAAAAGAAAACTCCTTAAAAAATAAATGACTGTTTAAAGCAAAAAAAATAACAATGCTTTGCAGGGTTTATAGCACACATAGAAGTAAAATGTATGTATAACAACAATAGCACAAAGGATGGGAGGGGCAAAATGAGAGTATATATTTGTATGGTTCTTACACTATATGTGAAGTAACAATATTATTTTGAGGAAGACTGTAATAAGTGCAACCATCAAAAACAAAGACATATAGCTAATAAGCCAAGAGTAGAGATAAGTGAAATCATAAAAATTCAACTCCTCCAAAAGAAGGCAGGAAGAGAAGGAAAAAAGAATTAGAGAACAGATGGAACAAAATAGAATCCAAATAGCAAAATCGTAGATTCAAACCAAAATATAGTCACAATTACAAATATAGCTAAAAATTATCTAAACATTCAAATTAAAAGCCTTATATTGTCAGATTGGATTTTAAAAGCGCAAGCAAACTATTTGCTGTCTATAAGAAACCTGCTTGAAATATAAATAGTTTACAAATGAAAGGACAAATTCCAGTTGGAGCTCAGATGGAGTAAGCCCACTATAG
Organism: Balaenoptera ricei; assembly: GCF_028023285.1. Taxonomy (NCBI): domain Eukaryota; kingdom Metazoa; phylum Chordata; class Mammalia; order Artiodactyla; family Balaenopteridae; genus Balaenoptera; species Balaenoptera ricei. Next base: position 62,174,393 of record NC_082660.1, on the reverse strand, counting down.
CCTATCTCTCCTGCTAATACAACTAAAAATGATGGACAAAACACAAAAATTAAGTGCCTGAAGACTGAAAAGTAACCAAAAGCAGGTAGATTGTGAAAGGGAGTTAAAACTTAGAGAAGTAGCCTGCATCAAAGTGATGTCCCATATTTTTTTTCTCCTGCAGATTTTCTGAGGGTGGATCCCAGTTGTGGAACTGCACAGCAGAGCAGTGGCATGATTGGTGAAAGTTCCAGTAGAAATCCTGTACTACAGGGCAGAGTGACTGAAAAAAGGACTACTAGGAGCCAAAGAATATGGGGGTAATTCTGTAGGGTTTTTGTTTTGTTTTTTCTAGCAGTTTGCTCAGTCATGGAGTTGTTTGGCAGTGGTGACTGTGTGAACAGCTAAAAAGCCAAGAGATACCATGTCTTTCTGGCCAGAGGAACCAGGAAAGAGGGTATCTGTTGCCTCAAGAATGGGCTCATGAAGGATATTCTATACAGGAGAGAGCTGGAGAAAAGGATCCTCTAATTCTGCGAATGAACCCACACGAGTCCTGTATTCATCTTTAAGCTGTGCATGTGCAGGAAAGACCCAAAGGAACACAACGAAAGCTTTCAAGAATGAACTAAGATATAAACTACCACCCAACACTCAGACAAACACCTGAGGGGCACAAGCATGGAACAGAAATAAAACAGTAAACTAATGACTTGGAAAACTAAACTGAAATTAGAACTCCAATCCACAGAAGGCAGGACAGAACTTGTGGTCTGAACCTATCTTGGTTAAGTATCTTCCAAAAATTCATCTAGAGGATTATAATGTGACCCATCATTTACACAACATAACATTCACAATGTCTAAGATACAATCCAAAATTACTCAACATACAGAGAACCAGGAAATGTGACCAATTCCCAAGGGAAAAGCCAATCAAAAGATACCACACCCTATATGATCCAGATGTTGGAATTATCAAACACTTGAAAACAGCTTATGGGAAACAGATCCTAAGATGACCTCCCAATCATTTCTTGCCTCATGGTAGCCATGGCTTTATGTAATCCTCTCCCCTTGAGTTCAGGCAGGATCTGTGACTTGATTCTAAGCAATAGAATAGGGCAAAGGTGATGGGACACTACTCCCTCAATTAGATTACATTCTATGGCAAAAGTAATGAGATGTCACTTCGGTGACTATGTTGTGTTATCTAAGACTCTATCTTAGCAGACTACAGAGAGAGATTCTTTGCTAGCCTTGAAGATGCAGGTTGTTATGATGTGAACTACCTATGGAGAGGGCCATGTGGGAGAGAACCGCAGACTGCAAGGAGCTGAATTCTGCCAACAACCATGTAACTTGGAAGAGGACCCCAAACTCCAAACGAGAACGTAGCTCAGGTGACACCTTGATTACAGCCTTGTGAGACTGTGAACAGCTAGGCCATACCCAGGCTGCTGATCCACAGAAACTGGGAGTGCATGTTGTTTTAAATTTGTTATGAAGCAGTAGAAAACTAATACACAGCTATTAAAATTATGCTCCAAGCAGTAAAGGTAAATACACTTTAAATGAATAGAAAGATAGTACTTTCAGCAGAAAAAATTTGGAACTATAAGAAAAAGATGCAAATTCTAGAACTGAATAATGTAAGATCTCAAATTTTTAAAAATTGACTGGATGGACTCAATAGTACAATGCAAATGACAGAAGAGTCAGTGAACTTTTAGATCAACAGAAATTATCCAGTAAGAGAGACAGAGAGGAAAAAATGTAGAGAAAAAATTAACAAATGCTCAGAGACCTGTGGAACAACATCTAAAGTTCTAACATTCATGTCATTGGAATCTCAGAAGATGAAGAGAAAGAAATGGGTATAGAAAATATATTTGAAGAAATAATGATTGAAAACTTCTCAGATTTGGTGAAGCCATGTTTATAAGATTCAAGAAGTTCAGCTAACACAAACAAAATAAACTCAAAGAAAACTATGCTCAGGCACATCATAACCAAAATGCTGAATAAAAAGACTTTTAAAAAAATCTTGAAATCAGTTTTCTTAAATTACATATTACATACAGGAGAACAAAGATTCAAAAAACCATGGATTTCTCACAAAAAAAACCCATGGGGGTCAGAAGACCGTAGAAAATCATATTTAACATACTAAACAAATAGAACTGTGGACCAAGACTTCTATGTACAGTGAAATAATCTTCAAAAATAAAGGTGAAATAAAGACATTTTCAGATGAGTGAAAACTGAGAGAATTCATCATCACCAGCTGATCTGCTCTAAAGGAAATTCTTCTAGGTGACGGAAAATGGTATTAGAGGGAATCTTAGATCTTCAAGAGTGATAGAATAGCAACAGAAATAGTAAATACCTGATAAATATTAAAAATCACACTCAAGTTCTTTAATCTGTAAGACTATTAGAAGCAAACTCATAATATGGTGTGTGGAATTTTCAGAGTATGGAGATGTAATATATATAACAATGATAAAGGTAAAGTGGAGCAGGGTAAACAAATCCATATGGTTGTAAGGTATCTATATTATACCTGAAGGGGTACAATATTAACTCAAAGTAGACAGTGCAATATTAGGTATGTGAATTGTTAATCATATAGCAAGCACCAAAATACAAATATAAGATAAAACAAAAACACCAATAGATAAATTAAAATGGACTGTTAAAAACACTCTAATATTCCAAAAGAAAGCAGAAAACGGGAAACAAAGGAACAAAGAATGGGGAAAAATCAGGAAACAAATAATAAATGTAGAAATCCAGCCATATCAGTAATTACATTGAATATAAATTGTCTAAATATACCTAACAAAAGACAGAGATTGCCAAACTGGTTTAAGAAAAATACATGTTGTCTCAAGAAACCCACTTTAAATGTAAAGATATATTTAAGTTAAAAACAAAAAGAAGGAAAACTATATACCATGTAAACTCTAATTCAAATAAAGCTGAAGTAGCTATATTAAAATAAGAAAAAGTGGACTTCAGAAGAAGGAATATTACCAGGGATAAATAAAGACATTACGTAGTGATAAAATGATCAATTCATCAAGAAGTCATAACAATCCTGAATATGTATGCAGTTAACAACAGAGCTTCAGAGTACATGAAGCAAAAAGTGATAAAACTGAAAAGGATAAATAGGGAAACTGAGAATTATAGTGGGAGATTTTAACACTCTTTTCTCAGCAATCAATAAAACACATAGACAGAAAATCAGTAAGGATGTAGAACTGCTCAACTCTATTAACCAATTTTACCTAATTGACATTTATAGAACACTCTACCCAGCAAGACCAGGTTACACAGTCTTTTTACAAGTGCACGAGAAGTATGCACCAAGTTAGACCACATTCTGGTCCATAAAACAAGCCTCAAAAAGTTTATTTTTTTAAATCGTGGTAAAAAAAACACACAACATAAATGTTAACATCTTAACCATTTTTAAGTGTACAGCTGAGTACTATTAAGTATATTCACAATGATGTGCAACAGATCTACAGAACTTTTTCATCTTACAAATCTGAAACTCTCCATTTATACCCATTAAACAACAACTCCCCTTTTTTTCCTCCCCCCAGCCCCTGGTAATCACTATTGTATTTTCTGTTTTTAGAAATTTGACTACTTTAGATACATTTTATAAGTGGAATCATACAGTATTTGTCCCTTTATGACTGGCTTATTCCACTTAGTATAATGTCCTTAAGGTCCATCAATCCTGTAGCAGGTGACAGTAAGATTTCCTTGCTTTTTTTTTTAAAGATGATGGCTCAGCTAAATGGATTTGTAGTTATATTACATGATCCAGATTCCAAACACATTTGAGCAATGAGTCCAAATCAATGAGATTATTAATGAATGTAATAATACATTAATCAATGTAAATTCCCATGTTTACATTTCAACAATAACACCATCAACACCACTACCAACAATAACTATAACAAGAGCTGCCTTTATTGGACACTTACTCTGTCCTCTGCTAATAATTTTATATGCTCAATTCCCTCAACACTTCTATAAAATAGGTACTTGATTATTAGGAACTCTATTTTATAAACATGAAAACCAAAGCTTACAGAGTAATATCTTCAGTGTCACATAGATGATAAATACCTGCAATGAGATTCAAATCGAGCTGGTCTGCTTTTAATGCTAATGCTAATGCTAATACTTCTCAGAAAATCAGTTGAACAAATAAATACAGCATGATGAAATCCTCAAGTAATTGCAGCTCTAAGACCTTCAGCTTATCACCATTTTAGCATAAGCATAGGGGCTATAAAACCAACACAATGTTATGTGCCATGGGGTTTTCCTTACTTTTTGAGGCTGAATGATATTCCACTGTACGTATATACCAAATTTTGTTTATCCATTTATCCATCAATGGAAATCTGGGTAGCTTCCACCTGTTAGCTATTGTGGATAGTGCTGCTATGAACATGGGTGTGCAAATATCTCTTCAAGACCCTGCTTTCGATTCTTTTCACTATGTATGGAAAAGTGACAATACTGGATCTTATGGTAGTTCTATTTTCAATTTTTTGAGAAACTCCATGCTGTTTTCCATAGTGGTTGCACTATTTTACAATACCACCAACAGTGCACAAGAGTTCCAATTTCTCCACAGCTTCACCAATACTTATTATTTTTTTTATACTAGCCATTCTAACAGGTGTGACAAAATGTTTTTCAGGAATTGAAATCATATACAGGATGTTCACTAACCACAAAGGAATTAAATAGAAATTAATAACATAAAGATATGCAGGAAACATCCTCAAAATGTCTGCCTGGAAATCAAACAAACATCTAAATAACCCATGAGTCAAAGGAGAATTCTCAAAGAACTTTTAAAACATTTTGAACTTAATAAAAATTCAACATATCAAAATTTCTGGGATGTAGTTAAAAATAGTGTGGACAGGGAAAATTACATCATTAAATGCTTATATTAGAAGAGAACAAAAGACTAAACTTAGTAATCTAAGCTTGCAACATAAATCACTAGAGAAAGCAAATTAAACCCAAGGCAAGAAGAAACGATATAAATAGGAGAAGAAATCAATGAAATTGTCTCTGTTTATTTTCTGTTTTTAATCAAACCAAAAGGTGGTCCTTTCAAAAGATCAATAAAATTGATAAACTTATAGCCAGACACACCAAGGGAAAAAGAGAGAAGACACAAATTACCAATATTAGAAATAAAAGGGGGGCACCACTATTGATCCCACAAGCATTAAAAAGATAATAAGGGAATACTACAAATAACTCTATGCATATAAATTTGAAAACTTAGACAAAGTGGACCAATTCCTTGAAAAACATAAATTATCAAAGCTCACTGAAGAAAAATAGATAATCCAAAGAGTCGTATATTTATTTTAAAAATTGATTTATTCTTAAAAATCTTTCAACAAGAAATATCTCCAAACCCAGATATTTTCACTGGTGAATGCTACCAAACATTTAAGGAAGAAATAATACCAATTTCCCACAAACTTCCAGGAAATACAAGAGAAGGGACAACTTCTCAACTCATTTTATATAAAGCTAGTATTATCCTAATACCAAAGCCAAACAAAAACATTACAAGAAAGTAAATACAGAAAAATAATCTCTTATGAACATAGATGTAAAAATCTTCAATAAAATATTCAAAAATTCATCAACATAATTCATCATAGCAACAGAATAAAGAAGGAAAAGTAGATGATCTTGCCAATAGATACAAAACATTTTTGACAAAATTCAACATCTATTCTTGATAAAAATCTTTAAGCAAACTAGGAATAGAAGAAAACTTCTTCAGTTTGATAAAGAGCATTTATAAAAGAATCTAGAGGTAACAAGATACTTAATGGTGATTTAATGTTTTCTTCCTAACACCAAGAACACAACAGGATTTTAAAAGCAAGAAGATAATGCTACCACTTCCACTCACACCTTAGCAGCCATTTCATAGTAGTAATATGCTTGCTGTCTCAAACCTAAGAAGCTCATTCTTACAGCCTTGTCTTGGTAAATGACACTGCCTCTGTCTGAAAAGCCCTTTCTTCTCTTTTCAACTAAGTCATACCCCCTCATGCTTGAACACCTTCCTCAAGACTTACCTCCTGGGCTACCCTGGTGGTGTAGTGGTTAAGAATCCACCTGCCAATGCAGGGGACACAGGTTCGAGCCCTGGTCCAAGAAGATCCCACATGCTGCAGAGGAACTAAGCCACTGCGCCACAACTACTGAGCCTCTGCTCTAGAGCCCACGAGCCACAACAACTGAGCCTGTGCACCACAACTACTGAAGCCCACATGCCTAAAGCCCATGCTCCACAACAAGAGAAGCCACCGCAATGAGAAGCCGTGCACCACAACGAAGAGTAGCCCCAGCTTGCCGCAACTAGAGAAAGCCCGCGTGCAGCAATGAAGACCTAATGCAGCCAAAAATAAATAAATAAAATAAATAAATTTAAGAAAAAAGAAAACAATTACAAATCTTTAAAAAAAAAAAAAACTCATCTCCTCCAGGATGGATTCACTGATTGATTAATTAACTTGCTCATTCAGAAATGTTTATCGGAGATTGGTTCAAGATGGCAGAGTAGAAGGACGTGCACTCACACCCTCTTGCAAGAGCACTAGAACCACAACTAAATGCTGAACAATCATCGACAGGAAGACACTGGAACTCACCAAAAAAGATACCCCCATCCAAAGACAAAGGAGAAGCAGCAATGAGATGGTAGTAGGGGCACAATAACAATAAAATCAAATTCCATAACTGCTGGGTGGGAGACTCACAAACTGGACAAAACTTATACCACAGAAGTCCACCCACTGGAGTGAACGTTCTGAGCTCCATGTCAGGCTTCCGAACCTGGGGGTCCAGCAATGGGAGAAGGAATTCCTAGAGAATCAGACTTTGAAGCTAGTGGGATTTGATTACAGGACATCGACAGGACTGGGGGAAACAGAGACTCCACTCTTGGATGTCACACACAAAGTAGTGTGCGCATCGGGACCCAGGGGAAGGAGCAGTGACCCCATAGGAGACAGACTGAACCAGACCTACTTGCTAGTATTGGTGGGTCTCCTGCAGAGGTGAGGGGTGGCTGTGGCTCATCATGGGAACAAGGACACTGGCAGCAGAAGTTCTGGGAAGTACTCCTTGGCGTGAGCTCTCCCAGAGTCCACCATTAGCCCACCAAAGAGCCAGGTAGGCTCCAGTACTGGGTCGCCTCAGGCCAAACAACCAACAGGGAGGGACCCAGCCCCACCCATCAACAGTCAAGTGGGTTAAAGTTTTACTGAGCTCTGCCGACCAGAGCAACAGCCAGCTCTACCCACCACCAAACCCTCCCATCAGGAAACTTGCAAAAGCCTCTTAGATAGCCTCATCCACCAGAGGGCAGACAGCACAAGCAAGAAGAACGACAATTCTGCAGCCTGTGGAAGGAAAACCACATTCACAGAAAGATGGACAACAAGAGAGGGTAGAGGACTTTGTACCAGATGAAGGAACAAGATAAAGTCCCAGAAAAACAACTAAATGAAGTGGAGATAGGCAACCTTCCAGAAAAAGAATTCAGAATAATGATAGTGAAGGTGATCCAGGACCTCAGAAAAAGAATGGAGGCAAAGATCGAGAAGATACAAGAAATTTTTAACACAGACCTAGAAGAATTAAAGAACAAACACTTAGAAGAATTAAAGAACAAACACAGATGAACAACACAATAACTGAAATGAAAAATACACTAGAAGGAATCAAGAGCAGAATAACTGAGGCAGAAGAACGGATAAGTGACCTGGAAGACAAAATGGTGGAATACACTGCCACAGAACAGAATAAAGAAAAGAGAATGAAAAGAAATGAAGACAGCCTAAGAGCCCTCTGGGACAACATTAGCATTATAGGGTTCCCAGAAGGAGAAGAGAGAGAGAAAAGACCCGAGAAAGTATTTGAAGAGATTATAGTCGAAAACTTCCCTAACATGGGAAAGAAAATAGTCACCCAAGTCCAGGAAGCACAGCGAGTGCCATACAGGATAAATCCAAGGAGAAACACGCTGAAACACATAGTAATCAAATTGACAGAAATTAAAGACAAAGAAAAATTATTCAAAGCAACAAGGGAAAAATGACAAATAGCATACAAGGGAACACCCATAAGGTTAACAGCTGATTTCTCAGCAGAAACTCTGCAAGCCAGAAGGGAGTGGCACAATATATTTAAAGTGATGAAAGGGAAGAACCTACAGCCAAGATTACTCTACCCGGCAAAGATCTCATTAAGATTCCAGACAAGCAAAAGCTAAGAGAATTCAGCACCACCAAACCAGCTCTACAACAAATGCTAAAGGAACTTCTCTAAGTGGGAAATACAAGAGAAGAATAGGACCTACAAAAACAAACTCATAACAATTAAGAAATGGTAATAGGAACATACATATCAATAATTACCTTAAACGTGACTGGATTAAATGCTCCAACCAAAAGACACAGGCTCGCTGAATGGATACAAAACAAAGACCAATATATATGCTGTCTACAAGAGACCCACTTCAGACCTAGGGACACATACAAACTGAAAGTGAGGGGTTGGAAAAAGATATTCCATGCAAATGGAAATCAAAAGAAACCTGGAGTAGCAATACTAGTATCAGATAAAATAGACTTTAAAATAAAGAATGTTACAAGAGACAAGGAAGGTCACTACATAATGATCAAGTGATCTATCCAAGGAGAAGATATAACAATTATAAATATATATGCACCCAACACAGGAGCACCTCACTACATAAGGCAACTGCTAACAGCTATAAAAGAGGAAATCGACAGTAACACAATAATAGTGGGGGACTTTAACACCTCACTTACACCAATGGACAGATCATTCAGACAGAAAATTAATAAGGAAACACAAGCTTTAAGTGACACAAAAGACGAGATACATATAATTGATATTTATAGGACATTCCATCCAAACACAGGAGATTACACTTTCTTCTCAAGTGAGCACAGAAAATTCTCCAGGATAGATCACATCTTGGATCACAAATCAAGCCTCAGCAAATTTAAGAAAATTGAAATCATATCAAGCATCTTTTCCAGCCACAATGCTATGAGATTAGAAATCAATTACTGGGAAAAAAACATAAAAACACAAACACATAGAGGCTAAACAATATGTTACTAAATAGCCAAGAGATCACTGAGGAAATCAAAAAGTACCGAGAGACAAGGGACAACGAAAACACGATGATCCAAAACCTATGGGATGCATCAAAAGCAGTTGTAAGAGGGAAGTTTATAGCAATACAAGCCTACCTCAGGAAAAAAGAAAAATCTCAAATAAACAATCTAACCTTACACCTACAGGAACTAGAAAAGAAGAACAAACAAAACCCAAAGTTAGCAGAAGGAAAGAAATCATAAAGATCAGAGAAGAAATAAATGAAATAGAAACAAAGAAAACAATAGCAAAGATCAATAAAACTAAAAGCTGGTTCTTTGAGAAGATAAACAAAATTGATAAACCATTAGCCAGACTCATCATGAAAAAGAGGGAGAGGACTCAAATCAATAAAATTAGAAATGAAAGAGGAGAAGTTACAATGGACACCACAGAAATGCAAAGGATAATAAGAGACTACTACAAGAAACTCTATGCCAATAAAATGGACAAATTCTTAGAAAGGTATAACCTTCCAAGACTGAACCAGGAAGAAGTAGAAAATATGAACAGACCAATCACAAGTAATGAAAATGAAACTGTTATTAAAAATCTTCCAACGAACAGAAGTCCAGGACCACATAGCTTCACAGGTGAATTCTATCAAACATTTAGAGACAAGCTAACACCCGTCCTTCTCAAACTCTTGCAAAAAATTGCAGAGGAAGGAACACTCCCAAACTCCTTCTATGAGGCCACCATCACCCTGATACCAAAACCAGACAAAGATACTACAAAAAAAGAAAATTACAGACCAATATCACTGATGAATATAGATGCAAAAATCCTCAACAAAATACTAGCAAACAGAATCCAACAACACATTAAAAGGATCATACACCATGATCAAGTAGGATTTATCCCAGGGATGCAAGGATTCTTCAATATATGCAAATCAATCAATGTGATACACGATATTAACAAATTGAAGAATAAAAACCATATGATCATCTCAATAGATGTAGAAAAAGCTTTTGACAAAATTCAATACCCATTTATGATAAAAACTCTCCAGAAAATGGGCATAGAGGGAACCTACCTTAAAATAATAAAGACCATATACGACAAAGCCACAGCAAACATCATTCTCAATGGTGAAAAACTGAAAGCATTTCCTCTAAGATCAGGAACGAGACAAGGATGTCCACTCTCACCACTATTATTCAACATAGTTTTGGAAGTCCTAGCCACGGCAATCAGAGAAGAGAAAGAAATAAAAGGAATACAAATTGTAAAAGAAGAAGTAAAACTGTCGCTGTTTGCAGAGGACATGATACTATACATAGAGAATCCTAAAGATGCCACCAGAGAACTACTAGAGCTAATCAATGAATTTGGTAAAGTAGCAGGATACAAAATTAATGCACAGAAATCTCTTGCATTCCTATACACTAATGATGAAAAATCTGAAACAGAAATTAAGGAAACACTTCCATTTGCCACTGCAACAAAAAGAATAAAATACCTAGGAATGAACCTACCTAAGGAGGTAAAAGACCTGTACTCAGAAAACTAATAGACACTGATGAAAGAAATCAAAGATGATGCAAACAAATGAAGAGATATACCATGTTCTTGGATTGGAAGAATTAATATTGTCCAAATGACTATACTACCCTAAGCAATCTACAGATTCAATGCAATCCCTATCAAATTACCAGTGGCATTTTTTATAGAACTAGAACAAAAAATCTTAAAATTTGTATGGAGACACAAAAGACCCCAAATAGCCAAAGCAGTCTTGAGAGAAACAAACAGAGCTGGAGGAATCAGACTCCCTGACTTCAGAGTATACTACAAAGCTACAGAAATCAAGACAATATGGTACTGGCACAGAAACAGAAATATAGATCAATGGAATAGGATAGAAAGCTCTGAGACAACCCCATGCACCTACGGTCAACTAATCTATGACAAAGGAGGCAAGGATATACAATGGAGAAAACACAGTCTCTTCAATAAGTGGTGCTGGGAAAACTGGACAGCTACATGTAAAAGAATGAAATTAGAACACTCCCTAACACCATACACAAAAATAAACTCAGAATGGATTAGAGATCTAAATGTAAGACCGGACACTGTAAAACTCTTAGAGGAGAACATAGGAAGAACACTCTTTGACATAAATCACAGCAAGATCTTTTTTGATCCACCTCCTAGAGTAATGGAAATAAAAACAAAAATAAACAAAAGAAATCTAATGAAACTTAAAAGTTTTTGCAAAGCAAAGGAAACTACAAACAAGATGAAAAGACAACCCTCAGAATAGGAGAAAATATTTGCAAACGAATCAACGGACAAAGGATTAATCTCCAAAATATATAAACAGCTCAAGCAGCTGAATATTAAAATAAACAAACAACCCAATCCAAAAATGGGCAGAGAGATCGGTGCTTTGTGACCACCTAGAGGGGTGGGATAGGGAGGGTGGGAGGGAGGGAGATGCAAGAGGGAAGAGATATGGGAACATATGTATATGTATAACTGATTCACTTTGTTATAAAGCAGAAACTAACACACCATTGTAAAGCAATTATACTCCAATAAAGATGTTAAAAAAAATTTAAAAGTGGGCAGAAGACTTAAATAGACATTTCTCCAAAGAAGATGTACAGGTGACCAAAAAGTACATGAAAAGCTGCTCAACACCACTAATTATTAGAGAAATGCAAATCAAAACTATGATGAGGTATCACCTCACACCAGTTAGAATGGGCATCATCAGAAAATCTACAAACAACAAATGCTGCAGAGGGTGTGGAAAATAGGGAACCCTCTGTCACCGTTGGTGGGAATGTAAATTGATACAGTCACTGCGGAGAACAGTATGGAGGTTCCTTAAAAAACTAAAAATAGAATTACCATATGATCCAGCAATCCCACTACTGGGCCTCTACCCAGTGAAAACCATAATTCAAAAAGACACATGCACCCCAATGTTCATTGCAGCACTATTTACAATAGCCAGGTCATGGAAGCAACCTAAATGCCCATCGACAGATGAATGGATAAAGAAGATGTGGTACATACATACAATGGAATATTACTCAGCCATAAAAAGGAACGAAATTGGGTCATTTGTTTAGACGTGGATGGATCTAGAGACCCTCATCCAGAGTGAAGTAAGTCAGAAAGAGAAAAACAAATATCGTACATTAACGCATATATGTGGAACCTAGAAAAATGGTACAGATGAACCAGTTTGCAGGGCAGAAACAGAGACACAGATGTAGAGAACAAACGTAGGGACACCAAGGGGGGAAAGTGGTGGTGGGGGGTGGATGGGATGAATTGGGAGATTTTGATTGACATATATACACTAATATGTATAAAATAGATAACTAATAATAACCTGCTATGTAAAAGATAAATAAAATAAAATTCAAAAAAATATTTATCAAGCACCTAATACATCTAAGTACTGTGGATATGGCAGGAAACAAAACAAAATCTCCACCCTCAAAGAACTCTGTCATTCTAAGGGGAGAACATACAATAACCAAATAAATAAATGAAAACTATGTAAAGTGGTAGATAAATGATATGAAGAAAAGCAAAGCAAGAGAAGATGTCAAACAAAGATGGTAGGCAGGAGAGTTTTGTGTGCTATAAAGGGTAGTCTGGGAAGGATATCTGTGATTTGAGGAAAGACCTAAAGGAAGTTAGGAAGCAAACTGTACAGTGCATATCTGTGAAGGGGGAGACATTCCAGACAGAGGGATCAGAACGTGCAACAGCCCCAAGGCATGCTTGGCATGTTTGGTACTAAGAGTAAGGGGTGGAAGTGATATAAAATGTGGTCAAAGAGGTAACTCTGTATGAAATGTTAAGGACTGTTGAGATAAGAAGCCAATGGGAGTAGAAAGGTGACATGATTTGACTTATGTTTTTAAAGGATCATTATGGCTGCTGTGTGGAGATTAAAATTAAGTAGAGGGGCAAGGGTGGAAGCTAAAGACCAGTTAGGAAACTACAGAAATAATCTATTTCAGAGCTGATGTTGGTTTATATCAGGGTGGTAGCACTGGAGAAGAATTAGTTTAGATATATTTAGAATGTTGAGATGATAGAATTGCAAAGGGATTTGCTGTGGGATGTGAGAGAAAGAGGAGAACTGGGGCATAACTGTTGGAGCAATGTCATTTTGTAGGCAAGAGGAGATGAAATCTGGAACACAGGTGAAGGGGTTGGCTTTAGATAAAAGCATGGACAGTTCATCTATAGTAACAAGAGAGAAGATAGAGAAAACAGGTACAGATGCACGTAGGTGAGTAGGTGTGGGAGTAAAAACTTTTGGAGGTTGGCAACTGATTGCTTTCTCTTTTCTCAGTGAAAAGAGAAATTTGGAATTGAGGGTGAAGAGGAGAGATATGATGGAGAATTAAGGAGAGAAAAGAGGCCAGGGAATAGTCATCCAAGGATATCCACTCTGACCAAACTCACCCAGATCCAGTTACTCACTTCACCAAATCCTAAACACCTACACATCAACTTCTACACAGCTGTATTCATTTTACTTAGTTGATATATGTCCTTCTATGCTCTATATTTGCTCTGGCTCCTTCATTAAAACCTCACCAATGGGGTACTCTATATGTGCAGTTTACTAGGAAGAGAATAAGAGATACAAATTACCCATTTATTTATGGGGAGAAACCTCCACACCAAATAGTATAGATGTGTCCTGTCTGCTACCTCTGTCACACCTCTTGGATCTGGACTCTACTCTCCATCCCTACTGCCCTAGTTCAGGCCTTCATCATTTCTCACTTGGATTACTGTACCAGCCTCCTAAATACCTTTCCTCTCACCTCTCTCCAGTCCATTCTCCACACCACTGCCAATACACAGAATTTATGCAACTCCCCTGCTTAATCTCCATTATTATCCCTGTTCATTTACTTTTCAAGGACCTGTCAAATTTCCAGTTGAATCTGTCACTCCATCCCCTTTTTGTGCTTTACATCCTACACCCTAGCCATGCCAAATTACATTTAATGCCTGAATACATCAAATCTTTCAATTCTCCTGTGCCCTTGCACATCCTGTTTCCTCTACCTGAAATGCACATCTGCCCTTTCTCCACCAGATATTTCCACTAATCATTAGAGACTTAGCTCAAATGTCACCTTCTCAGTGGCACCACAAGCAGAGGTAACTTCACTTCTGTGCTCACATGCATCCCCTACAGCATTCATCTTAGTATCAAAAATATTTAGGTATTGAACTTCCCCACTAGCTCTATTACTCATCTTTTATCACAAGCATTTAGCACAGTGCCTAACACATAGTACATCAACAAGTATTTTACAAATGAGTTTATTATAGAAGTGAATAGATTACAAACAGCAAAGAAACAAAAATATAAATAGATTAAAACACAAATAAAAATTCTTTAACGTACCCAAACAAGATATATTTCTATGAAGTGTTTTAGAAATAGGAAAAAAGAAAACAGAAAAATTTCACCAATCTTAAAGAAGCAAATTTAATTTTTGACAAAGATGGTAAAGTGAGACCTGACAGGATAATGCACAACACAGCAAACACCCCTCTCTTTTCACCAAGTAGTCACAGCAACAGATGGAATAGGCTTTTACTCTGAAATGTTTTTAAGGCAAATCTGTAGATTTCTGCTCAGAATAGTAGAAATGTCCAAGTTACTGTGTACACACAATGAAGAATAAATGCTGTCATTGTGTGACTTTGTAGTTTATAAAGCACTTTCACTTGTATTATCTCATTTAATTCCCACAACAACCCTGTCAGGTAAGTATTATTGTCTTCCTTTTACAGATGAGGAAACTGTGGCTCAGAGAATCTGTAATCCAAGACAACAGTCAGTAAGAGAATAAGAGGCACAGCTGGGGTTCTAGTTCAGGTGTGCTTGACTATAAGTCTATTGTTCACTATACAGGCTAAGTGATATTTTCATAGCTTCCCAACAAGTACACTAAAATGAAACCAATAAATTGTTGACATGGTTTTTGTGTTTTCCATCTTTTTTTTCTCTTGGTTCTTCAGTCTGACTATTTTCTACTGACCTATCTTCCAGTTGACCAATCTTCTCTTGAGCTGTATCTAATCCACTGTTAAGCTCATCTATTAAAATCTTAATTTTAGTCATTATAACGTTCAGTTCCAGAATTTCCTTTCTTTCATATGGAATCTAGTTCTCTGCTGAAATTCTCCATCTTGTCAAGTATTATGAACATATTAAGCACAGTTAAGTCTGAGCCTCGTAATTCTAAATCTCGGCCACATGTCAAGCCCTTTCTATTGTCTGTTTTTCCTCATAGTCCTATGACCTGATGTTACAGGTTGAATTGTGTCCCCCAAAATACACACGTTGAAGTCCTAACCCCTTTTGCCTCAGAATATTACCTTATTTGGAGATAGAGTCTTTACAGAAATAATCAAGTTAAAATGAGGTCATTAGGGTGGGCCCTAATCCAATATGACTGGTATCCTTATAAAAGGGGGAGAATTTGGACAAACAGATACACATAGAGTGAAGACAATATGAACAGACATCGGGAAAAGATAGCCATCTACAAGCCAAAGAGAGAGACCTGGAACAGATCCTTTTCTCACAGCCTTTAAAAGGAAACAACCCTGCCAATATCCTGATATTCTACTTCTAGCATCCAAAACTATGAAACAATGAATTTCTGTTGATTAGGCACCCAATCTGTGGTATTTTGTTATGGCAGCCCTAGCAAACTCATACTGGTAAGCCTAGTAATTTTTGATTAAATGCCAGACATTGCATGTTAAAAGTTAGAGGAGCTCTGGATGATATTATCTTCCTCCAAAGAACATTTACTTTGGTTTCTGCCAGGTGATGAAGGACAAATCACCTTAATACTGCCTGAGATTGAGCTGATTCAAAGCCATGCTTTAGTCTTTGTGAGGAATGGTATTTTTTCTAGTTCATCCTTACTCCTGGAGTTTAGCCCTTTGGGGATCCCAGCTGAAAACCTGGGGTAATTACCAGGGTCCCTCCTCTTTGGCAGTCTCTAAACTCCAATTTCTGTCTCTCCAGCATTGTGAAATTGCTGAAAGCTCTGCTTAACTACTCAGGTTTGTATCTGGCACTTTCTGCTTAACTTCTCAACTTCTTTGCCCTGTACCACTTACAAATCAGCAAATGACACAAGAGAAAAAGTAGCATAAAATATTGTACTAAATTCATTGTACTTTATTTTTCTCTGGTATCTTGGACCTTCACGTCCTGATTACTATGGTAGCCCTGAACTCTAATTTTTGTCTCTATAGCCCTGTGAGACTGCTGAAACCTCTGCTCAGCTTCTCTGTCTCTTAGTTACTATTTTCAGTTTGGCTTCTCAGTGTCTCTACCCATACCAATTACATTGGCAAATGCCTTAAAGGGAATTGTAGCACAGAATGTTGGGCACACCTCAATACATCTCTCCTCTCCGGGATTTTGATCCCTACTTCCTTTGATAGCTCTCTGATGCTTTCAAATAAGTATATTGTAATTTTATGCAGCTTTTCTAGCCCTTCCTGAGGGATAGTTAGTCTGATACAAGTTAGTCTGTCAAAGCCAGAAACAGAAGTCCCCACAGCCATGGTTTCTAATTCCACTGGCATGCCTACCTTGGTTCATTCATTCGTTCTTTCCAGGATGTATTGAGCACATGAGATGTGCCAATAACTCTGCAAGACTCTGGGAAAACAAAATGTTCTTGTCTTTAAGAAACTCACAGTGGAATCAGTGGGGGTAAGATCACAAAGAAGACCACAAATACAAGTGGTAAAAATATAATGCTCAAGTGTTTAGAGGTGTGTAGAAGATGTTACATGGGAGAAATGGAAGTAACTATCTTTGTCTGATGCAGAGGTCAGAAAATGATCACAGAATAGAAGACATTTAAGGTAAATCAAGAATATGCCAGGTGAATAAGGAGCCAGAGAGAGAGAAGAAAGGCACTTCAAGAGGAGATAATATTATATGAGTAAAGGTATGACAGTAAGCATGGGAAATTATGAATAGTTTGGTACTGTTGGAACTAGATGAGGGAAAGAATGAGTTCTGATTGTGGAGGGCTCTGTCTCTGTCCAAAAAGTTATTGTTCACATAGTTAATGGGTAACAAATGGCATTCCCAGAGGTTCATGTTCAGTCAGATTTGTGGAGAATTTAACAACAGAAATTTAAGACTTCTCCAGCCAATGGCTTGTAAATTCAAAGGCAGCATTATCATGCTTACTAAGTAATGTAGTAGAATTGCTAAGCAATAAAGTCAAGTCTTTGAGTCAGCTGACTAGTTTATGGGGAAAAGAAATAAAACTTTTAAAACACTGAAATAGATACTGTGTGGCCAAGAACTGAAATGATTCAAGTCTCATTTCCTAAGCTTATAAGCTCAGTTATCTATTACAAAGTTCAACAAGCAACAACAAGAGTTCTAATTTTTCAGAGGCTATTTGTCCACTTTTGCCCTCAATGACATTGCCTTCAAAAAGCAATCTATCAAATGCCTACTTACTTGTGAGACGAATATCCATAAGTCTAATAGGATTTCTCCCTTTTGTGGATTTAAAAATCTAAGATGCCAGACAACACAGATAACTATCCCACAAAGATACCAAGACAGCACTATAAAAACACTGAACATCTACATAAACTGACAAGAAGAAGTGTTTACATGATCTATGCCTCAGGGAGCTGTCACTTCTGTGACGCTCAGGTCAGAAGAGTTTAATGAAGGAGATGAGAATTCTAGCTCTCTCAGGCTGACAGCAGAGAAAGGGTTTGGCAGACAAAGGAGAGGGCATTATTCCAGACACATGGTACAATGTGGAAGCAGTCTAAGCAAGAGGAGCCTGCACAAAGAAGAAGCCAGAATATGTCTCTCTAAGAAAAGCAAAGTTATGTACTGCACTAAAGGAAGAGATGATGAAAAAGCAGTGGGCCATAAAGCCCAGAGAGGGGTCATCTGCAGTTCAGGCACAAAGGCTCTTTCCCTTTTATCTATATTTCTGCTAGCAAGTTACAATTCTATAATTGAACATTAAGCATCCCCAGCCACCATGAATCAATCCTTTATTCCTCCAAAGAACTCAAGAACACTCTACAAGCATATAAACAAACCACATCTAGGAATCAACTCACCAATGAAACATCACTGAGAAAGCATAGTACCTAGCCATGGCACACCACCATTTCATGATACCAAGAAGGAAAAAACTAAACCTTGTGCCATTTCATTTAGATTTCTGATGCCAGAATCTAAATTACCCAAATTAGAATTTGGCCATAATGCCAATGTTAGCCCTCAAAAACAATCTAGAACATTCAAAGGTTAGAGTTATCAAGACCCTAGTTCCAATCATCTCCAAAAGACTAAAAACAACCTGGATACCTATTCTCCCTAGGGGAGGAGGTGAAGAGATTAAAAAGAAAAAAAAAAAAAAACAACTAGATGGAGGAAAGCAGTAAAGGTTGAATCCCTGAAGAAAACTCACATCCTTAAGATTACTGCCCAGAAGTAATGAACTACAGCAGAAAAATTTCAAACACATTCCAACATGACTTTAATTAAGATAGTTTTGGGAGGTTCCAGAATTATAGCTATCAAACATGAAACCTAAAGAATTTACTAAGATTAAAAAGATTACCAACTTTTTAACTCAGAGGAAAAACACACTGGAAGAAACAGGTTAGTTAGAACACACTGGTAATGATGTCACTTTTGCTGACCTTCAAACAACCGCTACATCACTTTAGGTACAATCGTCAGTGATAAAACACCTGAATGACAATGGGTTGGGCATTTTACAAAATATAAAATTCAATATGACTCTTGCCCAGAGAGTTCAAATCAAGCATCTGATAAATTTCATTTTTCACTAGAAAAGTATGATGATGTACTATAACCATTAACTTATTTTAAAATATAACAAGAAATACAGGTAGGATATATGATAAAATGAAATGTCTAACAAGCCAGAATTTTTGTAGCATGTAGAAGTAAGCTGGGTACCCACATGAGTATGTATTTTGAAATATTTATGGATGGTTAACCAGAAAGGCTAATTTAACACCTACACAGCAATTGCATGGAGACAGAGCTGTGAAATATTTGCATTTACTACTCAGTAAGAGGACCATCACCAGCACTGGCATAAGAATGCCAGTCGCAATTAAATTAGGTGAAATTTCACAATTTAAAAGATATGCAATCTCCTTCCCTGAGAAATTTAATTTACATAAGATGACTGGAAGTCTTTCAAAAATGAAATTCCAACTATAAAATTACAAAAGAGAAAAGGATAGGTATCAAAAGAGGTAGCTATAAAAAGTTATCAATACTCTCAGATTTTTTAAATGTACAATAACAACAGTAATAGCATTTGTTCTGTACTTACTCTGTGTCAAGAGCTATGCTTCCTGCCTAATATGTATTATCTCTTGTTATTAATAGTAGTATTGTTTCCATTCTATAGATAAAGAAATGGAAGCTCAGAGGTTAAAAAAGCAATCCCAAATCACACATCTAGGAAAAGGTAGAGGAGAGGTTCAAACACAAGTCTGTCTGACTCTCAAGTTGGTATACATCAGTCTAGTGATGTAACAAAGGAGACATAACCAATGATAATTACAAAAGAGTGCCATGTACCTGTAAAACACTAAAAAATCCAAGGTTCAGAATGACATGAGCCTTAGAAGGAGATATAGTCCAAGGATAACAAACAGGGATTTCAAATTGCCATCAACAATAATAAGAAATGTAATGTTAGGTTACAAGGAGAAAACAAACAAAAAACAATTCCTACTTTATTTCCATGTATCCTCAGTTAAGAAAAGTTAGGACACGAAAGGGTATAACAAACATTAGAAAGAAACTGAAAACACAGACACAAGAACAGGTCAGGAAGTACTTGTCCTAGAATAATCACATTCCAGGATACTGGAAAGACCTTGGGCTAAGATTTCCAAACTGCTGTCTAGACAAAATTGTGAATAAAGAGAGAGGGACAGAAGTCTGGAGGGAGGCAAATGTACTTTTGATTTTCAAAAAGAAGAAAGTAATGTTTGCAAGCTGGTGAATTTAATCTCAATTCTAAACAAGTTGTATAGAACACATTATTAATCTTCTGTTTAATAGGAAGACTTCTGGTCTGGGCAGTATGGTGTTATTCCCTGCTGGGAATGGCACAAGAAACAACTGAAGGAGAAATCTAAAGGGTGGTAAGAAGCTGAGCTGTTTTGGGACCTTATAAATGGAGGAACAGCACAACAACAGGATATTTTGCATCCCCACATCCAACAAAGAAAGGCCACCCAGACCTGGTATTTCTAGATCCTCCATCCTAACAAAAAAAAGTCAGCCCAGGTAGGCTCATTGCTCTCCAGAGTCAAACAGAAGTCTCTCTGACAACATTAGGCGAGCCCAACATTATCAGTACAGAGGATCAATTGGGAGCTAGAGGGGTGCTGGTCCCAACTCCAACATGTAGGGAGAGGGGGGTTGTTTCCACACCAAAAATTCTCCAACACCAGCAAGGTGCCCAAGAATTAAACTCAATTCTGCCATTATCTACCTGGAGATAGCATCAGATTTCACAGGTTAAGAGTTCAGTCTCACAAACTGCCCCTTCTCCCCAACTTCAGACACCAGTCACACATCCAGGTTGTCACCTGTGTTTCTGAATGACCACCTATAGATTGGAGGTTCCAACGGCCCTCTCCTTCGGCTTGACTAATTTGCTAGAGTAGCTCACAGAACTCAAGAGAAATATTTTACTTACTAGATTACCAGTTTGTTATAAAAGGATTTAACTCAGAAAATCCAGATGAAAGAGATGCATAGGGCAAGGTATGGGGAAAGGGTACAGAGCTTCCATACCCTCTCTGAGCATGAAACTCTCTCCAAATCTCCATGTGTTCACCAATTCAGAGGCTCTCTGACCCACTTCTTTTGGGTTTTTATTGTGGCTTTGTTACAATAGGCATGATTGATTAAATCATTGGCCATTGGTGATTGATTCAACCTCCAGCCCTTCTCCTATCCCTGGAAATCATAGGATGGGACTGAAAGTTCCAACACTCTAAGCTCTAATCAAGGTTGATTCCCCTGGCAACCAGCCCCCATCCTTAGGTGCTTTCCAAAAGTTACCTCATTAACAGAAACACAGTAGTGGTGGAAAAGAGGTTGTTATGAACAATTAGACACCCATTTCACCTTATTGCTCTGAAGTGATTTCAGGATCTGAGGACAAAGACCAAATTTTATAACAAAAGATGCTCCCATTGCTCTTATCACTCAGGAAATTCCAAGGGTTTTGGGAGTGTGAGCCAGGAACAATGGATGAAGACCAAATATATATGAGAAATATATTTTAGTCATCTGAATGACCAAATATATATTTCTTATAAATCACAATATCACAGAAGCCTAGCCAGAAATAAGTAGCCAGGGGAAGTACTCTCCTTTCCCCCAGGCCTGAGATGCCTTGCCCACCCAGAGATACCGAGGCTGTCAGGCAGAGCATATAAGAGAGACCCAGCTACAGCTGAAAGACGGTCTGGGAAGCCTCTTTATCCTTATGGGTCCCAAATTCTCCACCCCTACCCAAAGACAATGGGAGGGACAATGGAATGAGAAATGGGACTCAAGTCACAAAAAACATCCCAGTTCCAGGAAGCTTCTTTGTCTTACAGACCCAACATTCTCCTCCCTTGTGCAGTGACTTTGGACCAGTGTGGGGGTAGGGGGGACACTGATGAAGAATCCCACTGTGCCCCTCCTTCACTCAGAGACATCCAGTGACAGGCCTGGGGAAACCCTTTGTGCCCCTTAAGACATCATCAGCAAGGACCAGTAGAAGTCCCAGCAGCACCAGATAAACCAAGCAAACTAAAATGATACCACAAAGTCTACAAAAAGCAAACTGTCATTGGAACCACAGCCCACATGCTAAACCTAAACAATGTGCTATCTGCTAAAATAAAAGATTTAACCAGAACCCAGAGTCTCCTAATATAGTAGATACACATCCATGATACAGTCAAAAATCACCCATCATACCAAGAAAATAACAACTTGAAGGGGAAAAGACAATCAATTGAGGCCAGCACAAGGATGAATCAGATGTTGGCATTACTTCACAAGATTTTAAAGCAGACATCAAAAAAAATGCTTCAAAAATCAATTACAAATTCTCTTAAAACAAAGGAAAACAGAAAAGCCTCAGCATGGAAATAGAAATAGGACGCTGAGCGAACTCCAAACAGGATAAACTTAAAAGAAATCCATTCCATGACACATCATAATTAAAATTTTGAAAGTTAAACACCAGAAAAAATCTTGAAAAGAGAAAGAAAGACATGACATGTTACCTATATGGAAACACCAATTCAAAACGCCGAGGATTTCTATTCTGAAACCATGGAGGCTAGTAGAAAGTGTCGCAATACTTTTCAAGTTCTGAAAGAAAACAACTGTCAACCATAGATTCTATATCAGGTGAAATTATCCTTTAAAAGTGAAAAGGAAATAAACACATTCTCAAATAAGGAAAAACTAAAAGAATTTATTGCTAGCAGACCTACCCTGAAAGACTGGCCAAAAGAAGTTCTTCAAACACAAAGGAAATGATAAAGGAAGTAAACTTGGAACATCAGGAAGGAGAAAGGAACAACAGAAAGAGCAGAAATATAGGTAACACAATAGATTATTCTTTTTCTCATGAATTGCATAAATCTTATTTGATGATTGAAACAAAAATTATAACACCATCTGATACTCAAGACAATGGTATTTAAATGTGGGGAAGGTAAAGAGACCTAAATGTAAGTGAAGTTTTCACTTGAAGTGGTAAAATGTTACCGGTAGACTTACAAGTCACAAGTGTATATGATAATACCCAAGAGCAACTACTAAAAAAGAGATGCACTCAAAGACACTATAAATAAATCAAGCTGAAATGCTCAAGTAACCCATGAGAAGTCAAGAAAACAGAAACAGAAGAATGAGAACCACAGATAAAATGAATAATGAAATGGTGGACTTTTATTAAAATGGTGGTACTATATATATATATATATATATATATATATATATATATAATCTTAAATGTAAATGGTCTAAATATACCAATCAAATCAAAAAACAAACAACCCAATCAAAAAATGGGCAAAGACCTGAATAGGCATTTTTCCAAAGAAGATATACAGATGGCTAACAGGCACATGAAAAGATGCTCAACATTGCTAATTATTAGAGAAATGCAAATCAAAACAACAATGAAATATCACCTCACACCTGTCAGAATGGGTATCATCAAAAAGACCACAAATAACAAATGTTGGTGAGGATGTGGAGAAAAGGGAACACTTGTGCACTGTTGGTGTGACTATAAATTGATGCAGCCACCACAGAAAACAGTATGGAGGCTCCTTAAAAAAACTAAAAATAACCACATGATCCAGCACTAGGTATATATCCAGAAAAAAAAAAAACACTAATTCAAAAAGATACAAGCATAGCAGCACTATTTACAATAGCCAAGATATGGAAGCAACCCAAGTGTCCATAAACAGATGAATGGATAAAAAAGATGTGAGATATATATATATTACTCAGCCATGAAAAGAATGAAATTCTGCCACTTGCAGCAATGTGAATAGACCTAGAGAATATTACGCTTGGTGAAATAAGTCAGACTTAGAAAGACAAATACTGTATAATACTGCTCATATATGCAACCTAAAAAATAATACAAACAAATGTATATAGCAAAACAAAAATAGACTCACAAATATAGAAAACAAACTAGTGGTTCCCAGAGGGGAGAGGAAAGGGGGGAGGGGCAAGTTAGGGGTATGGGATTAAGAGATACAAACTACTATGTATAAAATAAACAACAAGGATATATTGTATAGCACAGGGAAGTATAGCCATTATCTTGTAATAACATTTAATGGAATATAATCTGTAAAAATACTGATCACTATGCTGTACAGCTGAAACCAGTATAACATTGTAAATCAACTAGGCTTCAATTTAAAAAATTATACCAAAAGATAGAGATTTACCGAGTGAATAAAAAGACATGACCCAACTATATATTCTTTACAAAAAAACCTCACTTTGGACTCAATAATATAGGTAAGTTAAAGTAGAATTACTGAAAAAGATATACCATACAAACATTACTTTACAAAAAAGCAAGAATGACTATATTAATATCAGATAAAGTAGACTGCAGAGCAAAGAAAATTACTACAAACAAACAGGTATATTACATAATGATAAAGGATCAATCCACCAGGAATATATAGCAATTCTAAATGTGTGTACAACAAACAACAGAACCTCACAACACATGAAACAAAAACTGATAGAACTAAGTGTAGTAATAGAAAATCAAGGATTACATTTAGGGCCTTAAGCATCCTGTCTCCAGCAACGGATAGAACCACAAGAGAGAAAATTAACAAGGATAGAAAAGATCAGAAAAGCACAGCCAATTGGACCTAATTTCCATATATAAAACTCTCTACTTAACTAAACAGCAGAACACACATTTTTTTTTCAAGTATTCATGGAACAGCCTATAAAACAAACCTCAACAAACTTAAAAGAATTAAAATCATACAAAAAATAAATAAATAAAATCATACAGTGTGTTATCTGATCATAATGGAATAAAACTAGAAATCAAAAAAAATACAAAAGGAAATCTCTAGATACATAGAAGTTAGAAAACACAGTTCTACATAATCCATGAGTGAAAGAGGAAGCATCAAAGGAAATAAAAAATACATAGAACTGAGTGAAAATGAAGATACAACATAGCAAAATGTCTGGGATGCAGCTAAAGTAGTACTGAGAGGCAAACTTGTAGCACTAAAAGCCATCACTAGAAATAAGGTCTCAAATCAATAACCTATGTTCCTAACTCAAGAAACTAAGGAAAGGAGAGCAAAATACACCCAGGGGAAGCAGAAGAAAGGAAATAAAGATAAGAGCAGAAATCAATGAAATTGAAAATAGAAAAACAAAATAGAAAATTGATGAAGCAAAAATCTGGTTGGGGAAAAAAAAAACAGTAAAATTGACAAAACTCTAGCAAGAATGACAAAAATAAAACTAGAGAAGACACAAATTACCAATATCAATAATGAAACTAAATCCTACAGCCATTAAAAAGACAATAAAGAAATACTACAAATAACTTTATGGTTATCAATTTGACAACTGAGAAGAAGTGGGCCAATTCCTCAAAAACCACAAACTGCTGAGCCTCAACCAAAATGAAATAGACAATCTGAATATCCTTATAACCAACAGAAAAATTCAATTTGTAATTTAAAATTTCCTGAAAAAAAAAATCTTGAGCCTCAGCTGGATTCACTGGAGAATTCTACCAAGCATTTAAGTAAGAATTAATGCTAATTTTACAAAATCTCTTTCAAATAGAAAGAGGAGGTGGTACTACCCAATTCATTTCATGAAGCCAATATTGCTTTCATACCAAAACCAGACAAAATACAAAAAAAAGAAAGAAAACTAAGAACAAATACTGCTTATGAACTTAGATGCAAAACTCCTCATCAAAATATTAACAAATTGAATTCAACAATATATAAAAAGAATTGTTCACCATGACCAAGTCAGGTTTATTCCAACTACACAAGGCATTTTCAACATTCAAAAAGCAATCAATGTAATCCATCATAATGAAAAAGCTGAAGAAGAAAAATCATATGATTATATCAATTGATGCAGAAAGAGTATTTGACAAAATCCAACACTCATTCACGGGGAAAAAAGCTCTCAGTAATTTGGAATAAAGGTACCTCAACTTGATAAAAAGCATCTACACAAACTCTACAGCTAACATAATACTTAATGGTGAAAGACTGAATTTTGTCCCAAAGATAGAAACAAGGCAAGACTATCTGCTCTCGATACCCTAATTGACATGTAGATTAGAAGAGAGAAATAAAATTATCTCTATTTCAGATGCTATGTATGTGTAGAAAATCCCAATGAAACCATAGAAATACTCTTAGAAGATATAAGTGAGTTCACCAAGGTTCACAGCATAGAAGATCAACACACAAATATTCAATTGCTTGTCTAAATACTAACAATGAACATGCAGAAACCAAAATTAAAAACAATACCACTTATAATTGCTCTGAAGAATATGGAATACTTAGGTATATACTTAATAAAACATGTACAGGATGCATAATGTTGAAAATTACAAAATGATGATAAAAGAAACCAAAGACATAAATAGATGGAGAGATACTGTGTTCATGGAGTAGAAGATATACATTAAACATGTCAGTTCTCTCCATATTGATCCACAGGTTTATTGTAATTCCTATCAAAATCTCAGCAAGAATTTTTGTAGACATAGGCAAACTTACTCTAAAAGTTATATGGAAAAGCACAGACACTAGAATAGCTAGAACAATCTTGGTAAAGAAAAAAAAAGTGGGAGGAATCACTCTACCACATATTAAGCATTAGTATATAGCTATCATAATCAAAACAGTGTGCTGTTGGTAGAGGAATAAACATATAGATCTATGTAAAAGAATAGAAAACCCATAAATAGGAACACATAAATATGTTCAACTGATTTTTGACAAAGATTCAACAATTCAATGGAGGAAACATAGTGTTTTTAACAAGTGGTGCTGGAACAATGAATATTCATAGGCAAGAAAAGTAACCTTGACCTAATCCTTACATCTTATATAAAAGTGAACTCAAAATAGATCATGGACTTAAATATAAAAGCAAAATTATAAAAATTTTAGAAAACAACATAGGAAAGGTCTTTGGGACCTAGAGCTAGGCAAAGAGTTCTCAGACATGACACCAAAAGCATGATCCTTTCCATAATAAGAAAGATTGACAAATTGAACCTCACCAAAATTAGAAACTTTTGCTCTATGAAAGCCTATGTAAACAAATAAAAAGACAAGCTTACAGACTAGGAGAAAATATTTGCAAGCCACATATTTGAAAAAGGACTTATATTTAGAATACATAAGGAATTCTCAAAACTCAACAGTAATTTGTTTAAAAAGCAAATAATTTTATTAGATAATGGAAAAAGACATGAAGAGACATTTAACAAAGAGGATATAAAGATGGCAAATAAGTACATTAACAGATATCCAATACCATTAGCTATTAAGAAAAAGAAAATCAAAACCACATTAAGATATCACTATACTATCCTAATAGCTAAAATAAAAAATAGTGCAACACCAAAAGCTGGCAAGGATGTGAATAAACAGGATCACATATTCCTTGCTGGTGGGACTGTAAAATAATGCAGCCACTCTGGAAAACAGTTTGGCAGTTTCTTTTAAAAAACCTAAACATACAACTACCATATCACCTAGCAACTGCACTCCTGGACATTTATCCCAGAAAAAAGGAAAACTTATGTTCATATAAAAACCTGTTCATGAATGTTCATAGCAGCTTTATTTGCGACTGCCAAAAATTGGAATCAGCCTTGATGCCCTTCAACAGGTGAATGGTTATACAAACTATGGTACATCCACGCCATGGAATGCTAGTCAGAGGCAGATACAGGTTTTGTTGGACTTGAAGTATGTATAAATTGCAAGATTCTCTTTAAGAAAAATAATATAAAATTATAAATACAAAATTAGCTACAGGGCCTTGGAAGGGGTCCCTGCAAGTGAGAGGCCTTGGAACTTAATCTTCATTACCTTTATAGTAAATCTACCTCTTAGTCACTGTTGTAGCCCCAGTTCCTAGCACTGCTCCTTATGCATGTAGGTGTTCAGTAAAAATGTATTGAATGAATGAATGAACAATAATGTAGTAGCATAAAAAAGGCTAGTATCACCTGAAGCTACAATAACAGACATATATCCAGATGAAGAATGCAATCATCAGGCCTTGTCAGACCACATCTAGAATATTTCTCCTGCTTCAACAATAAGAAACAAAAGCCTTCTTTGACCCCAAAAGCCTGGATTGAAAACCATGTGCTATGTCTTTCCTGTATTTTAGCCTTATCACCTTGTTTTGTACTACCCGTTCCCATGTCTGTAACTCACACTAGATTTTAAGTTCCATGAAGTCAGGGACTATGTCTGTCTATTTCACTGTTACATTCCTAAATGCTGGCACAGTATCTAACACACAGAAGGCATTCAGTAAATATCTGTGTAATGAAGGATAATTCAGAGAATGTCCAAACAAGAGTAGCCTAGGTAGTGAAGAAATTTAATACCATGTTTCTCTCATTCAAACACTTGTTATATGAGATACATTCAAATATAAGATATAGTCCATGCCCTCAAGGAGCTTACAACTCAGAAGATGTGTGAAAATATAGCTTCAAAATTATGACCACAACACACAGTGTGGAAAGTGCAACAAAGTAACATAGGAACAGTTGAAAGAAGATATTTAGCCGGGAGGGGGGTTGGGGGGGTGGGGGACAATTCAGGAGGACATGGTGATTTCTGTCTTCCACCTGAATGGCTATCAAGTGGAAGACAGTTTATGACTCCATAGAGGGGAGGGACAGAAGTAGCTGACTGCTGACTGCACTATTAAATAACAAAGATTTTTATAGCAACTAGGTCGGCTTGCAAATGGCATGGGTTGGCTCCAGTGAGGGCAAGTTCTCCATTACTGACACATTTCAAGCCTAGGATGATGACCACTTGGTAGAGGTACTGTTGAGGTGATGAACAGAGGAGATGAGGACTTGAGCTGGATAACCTTTGTGTCCATTCTAACTCAGAAATTCTCTGATACTTTTGGCCTATGCTTTAGAGAGAGGGAAAATAATCGATCTTTTCATACAAGAATCCCATACTAAATATACCTGTCCAGCTATGTCTTAAGTAAAAGATCAATACTTAACAGAAATTATGTCTCCATGTAGTACATGTTAATCTTTAATCTCATCCTCCAAATCCCTTGTTTTGTGGTAGTTTGAAATATTTCTGTCTACCACAACATATACAAGATGAAGTGAACAGGTTCTTTGAAGTCACATCTGCATCACAATAGAGCTAATGACAAGCTTCCCAATTTTTCTGGACATGACTAGGAAGAGGTTCCTCCATTCCCCATTGGAATCAGCCATATTAGAGGCAGCACTTGCATTCTCAGATGTCTTCAGAAAACCTATACATTCTTTCCTCCCTCATTCCCACCCTGATTATGGAACAGTGAATCTGAGGCTGATTTATTAAATACTTTAAAACCGGTTGTTGTCTTCTCAAAACAGATTTAACACATTTGTTCCACCTGCTCAATTATGCTCCCGATTACTTTCTTGTGGTTTCACTTAAGTTTTTAATCCATCCCTCAAAGACTATGCTCCGCAAATAAACTCTGAAACACTGCTCCATTTAAGTGTTGCTCAAAAGAGTAAAGGTTGTGTGGGGGTGACAAAAATGGGACCAAGAGAAAGGTGAATGTGTTTGTCATGTCCTCTGGTAAGCAAATTGACTAACGTCAACCCCTTTCCAATCAAAGGGATTAGGGAAATAGCGATGGGGGAAATACCGGGGAGTGGGAGAGGGGGAGAAGGTAACAAGTTTGACTATCACCACTCTGTTTTCTCTGGCTGCTTAACTATCCTGACTAAACAACAGCTCTTCCACACACATGCCAAAATCAATCAGATCTCCAGAGGATGGTTTAAGTGAGTTGAAGTGAAGTATGGACCAAATGACACACTGTACTAGAAAACACTTTGTAAATTAAGTGCTAAACATACATTATCAATAATAATTCCACCTAACTCCTCCCAGTCAAACTTTATTCTCTTCCATGTCATCCAGCTCTCTGACATAATACCTCTAGTTATACCCTTCTACTTAATCACACCTTTTTGCTTTCTCACTGTAATTAAACTTCATGAAGACAAAACCAGCAACAGCTAATGTTTTTTGAATGCTTATACCATTACACTGACACATACTCCTCCATCTGATCTTTACAACAATCCCCTAAAATAGATACTATAAAATTCATTTTACAGAAGAGGAAACTGAAGCTAAACAAAATTTAAGTAATTTGGCAAACTTCATACAGCTAGTAAGCAGCAGAGCCAGGCTGTTTGGTTCCAAAGCACTTGCTTTCCTTAGATTCCTCATACTCAGAGCACTTGAGAACTAGTACTAATTAACTAGTAGAGATTAAAAACAACTATGACTTGAATGCTTTCTCACATTGATGACTGATTTCTCTAAATAGTCACTGACACATTTCTTAAATTTTAAACCATCCACATAATTTTTCATTCCTTGTGTGCTTCCTAACTTGGCTCTTATGTCAAGTATACTTTATTTTTTTCTCCTTTCCTTTTTTCTACTTATTTCTTGTTCATGCTTCTCCATATGCCTAAATAAATTCTCACTGTTCTATCAGAAAAAGTTGAGACAAAAGCATGATTTAAAGAAGGCCTCTAAAATTATTACAATAAATATTTAAGTGTGTTAAATATATAAGCACTAGATCAGGAACTATGAAGGTTAAAAAGGATGAAAACTCAACTAGCCCCTGACCTCAAGAAGATTATAATTTAGTAGGAGACATAAAATGCTTATACATGTAACCACAATTTATACAATTTATATGTTAGGCCCGAAGAGTAGTTTAAAGCACTAGAAAAGTTAAGTGGAGAGACAGAGGACTTTCTGTATGGGGTGACTGGGAAACTAGAGAGCACTGTAAGTACTCTTATCCTCACTTTATAGATAAGGAAATCAAGGTACAGAGTATAGTCTAGGGAGCTGAGGTTTTCAAAGGCAAAAAACCTCAAATATTTGCTAATGACAGTCCTTCTATATACTACAATGAGTAAGCATTTACATCCTAAAAACATTAATGTAACAAAATAATTCTGGTATCATCTAAAGTGTGGTAAAAAGAGGTTCAATCCCTAGTGCTTCCCTCCTATTCTCCAAGATTTCTCCTTTAAAAGTCTGACCTGAATCATCCAAGGACTAGTAAAGATGTCTAAATTCCAATCAAAACTGATCCTCTCTTCATTCTGCAATTTCTTTTTCCTTTAACAATATTGTTCAGGTCAGCTATAGGTCGGCTGCTCTGACTCCTGCAGTCTTTTCCCACAGGCTATGCTGCCCTCTCCTTTCCTCCTAGAGGGCAGAGAAAAAGTACAGAACTGAGAAGGCAACAGGAGTATCATTCCTTTTGCTTGGGAAAGAAAGCCTTTCGTCACCTAGGCTTCAGATAAGGATTAGCTTCACAATTCCATTCGAAGTCAATGGTCTATAAGCTAGTCCATCTAAGATTTGAACAGCAAATGTGGGAAATGTTGGTGCTTATAAATTAACCAAATGTAGGTATATACGTATAAAAATAAAAGGTTTAATACGCAGTTACAAATGCCATTTCATTTGTCCAGTAAATCAGTCTCTAAGCAAACAGATTAATGATGAAACCAGCATGAAGAGATTCAGAGCTGAAGAAAATAATTCTTGAATCAGTGGTTCAGAACTATGATTTCAGAAATGCCTCTTGTCTCAAAAATGGTTTCTTTGATCTGGCCACAAGTTCATGACATGGCTGCTGAAAAGAAAAGCCTAGAGCAACCTTAGTCTATACTAGGAGAAGTCTAATGACTGGATTAAAGAAAGGCACAATTCCACTATACTCTGAGCCAGACAAATAATCTCTAAAGTATGAGGTCCAGTTCTTTGTGCTCCATTTTAAAGGAGAAGTAAACACCTAAGAGTAGGTTCCAAATAGTGTTTCCAGTATAATGAAAATCCTGCAAATCATTCATACAAGGAAGGAATGAAAAAACTGGGAATGTTTAGCATAAAGGTAAAATTAAGAGAAATCATAAAACCTATCTTAAGTATTAAAAGTAAATGTAAAATGAAGGGAATGAATGAGACAATCTTCCAGTCCCTCCTACTCTATGATTTTGTTGTTAGAAAGAATCAGATTTTAACATCTTTCCCACTAAGCCACTAAAATTGTCAAATAATGGAAGGAGCTGCTTCAAAAGAAGAGTAAAGTGACCATCCTTGAAGATATTCAAGCAAAATACAGAATAATCTTTCAGGAATACTCTAGAAGGGTTACTTGCAGTGTAGGAGGGTCACTATATAATGTACTGAAGAATGCAATTCTGGAATCAGACTTGAGTTTTACACCTGGATCTGTCGATTCTTAGCTATATAAACCTAGGCGAGTTAACCTCTCTGAATCTGATTCCTCATTTATAAAAATGCAGACAAAAATAGGATACTTCTAGGAGTTGTTGAAAAGATTAAGTAAAAAACTGCAGGTAAGCATTTATCACTGTGCCTGACATAAAATGAAAACTCAATAGATGTCTGATATCATTATTATTGAATGGGACTAGATAATCTTTAAAGTATCTTCCAATTATAAGAGCCTATGGGTCCATAAACAAACTTTGGTAATATCACCAAAGCAGATGTAAATCTCCTGCCTGTTATAATGCAAGAGTCTCTTCATCTATTGAGATTCATTTCCTGCCATCACAACAACATGCCAGCCAACAGGGTCTACTTTTCCTGGTAAGATACCATTTGGCCTGGCTGAGTTGGGGCCTGATCCACACCAGACAAGTAGGGAACACTGTCTGGGACACAGCAGGATTATAAGAGCTGGTGGCAATATATAAATTAGTATAGGCATGGGCTGGACAGAAACCAAAATAAGAGACCAGCAATGGCAGAGCTAGTTGCAATAATAGAATAGGGTAAACAAACATGGTTTGTTACCAGTAGTAACTTAAACTGTATGAATCTAAAAAAATTAAACAATATTTAAGATCAAATAGTCCAAAATCCAAAATTTTAAATGCAGTCAGAGAAAGCTTTAATGAGCCTGTTGCAACACCCAGGTGGGTCACAAGAAAGAAGTTATTTTGACAAATATTCCTTACAATGAGCTGGGCACTGTGTTAAGTACTTACACACATTATCTTATTAAAACTTCACAACAACTCTTTATCACCACCAGCATTTTATGCACATAGAAACTGAAGCTCAGAGAAATTGAATAATTTGCCTAAGATCACATTGCTAGTAAAGCACATGAGCTAAGGCAGGTCTCTTAAGAATGAATTCATCATATCCATTCAGTCTTCACTGTCCATATCCCATAGGAAAAAAAATGTCTTCTGATTGGAGTTGGGGACTTATTGAGATAAGAGGTTGCTCCTGAGAACTCTACTAACATGCACCTTGGGGGGAAGGAGTGCTTTCCTATCATCAATGTTAGAATCATGATGTTGTGTGATCTACTTGTATCAGGCTGGGCCACAGAGATCCTATCATAACCACACCATAACCCCAACTCTGCAATTTAATTTTTCCTCCATGTGAAGTGAGGCACTATCAATTCTGCCTTACTCCAGAAGAATGGAAAATATATGGGCTAAACACTGAGTTCATATATGTGACAATAACATTAAATTCTTATTTCCAAAGGAGTCACTCTTCACTGACCCAAAGTTTACAAGAAAAATGTTCTTACTTCCCCAAATAATTAGCAAGCCATGAGGGTGCACACCTACAGAGGACATTAGGCCAAAGGATACTCAGGAAAGAGTGAATGCAAATCATAACAACAGGATGTAGAAACTTTTAATAAAAAGTTAAATTGGATCAGAGATACAGTTCTTTACCTGAATACTGTATACCATGATTTGAAAGGAATTTTGATAATTTTTATAACTGTACAAAATTATCATAAAGTTCATAAAAGTTCATTAAAAGATCATAATTGTTGCTCAAAAATGTTAGCGTTATCTTAGAGATAGCACTCCCCTTCAAGAAGAGAGAAATTATCTCTATGGAGATTGGATGGGAAAATGAAATAACAACTGAGATGAGTAAAAGATGAAAATAACAGAGCATGATAATTTATTATATAGGATCTCAGTTGTGCTTATAGACTAAGCTATGGTTATTAATGTTAAACTATCATTGTTTCACATGATTACATTCAGAAGTTGATGTGTTATCATTTTGGTTCTATGGCAGGCAGACAGCACAGAAAAATTTTTTTTCAGACTTTAAAAGAGAAGTCACCTCTAGTGTTTTCTTTATTAAGTTAGACCTGGTAACCAAAGAATAATGCAGTAAAATTGGGGTCAGCATAATGTTGTGGAAGAAAAGGATATGAGCCTTTCGTGAAAGTCTACCATGAATAGGTATTGTGCTAGAGATTTTACATGTTATTTCATCTAACCTTAAAGTCAAATGTGAGGCAAGCCTCATCACCCCATTTTGTAATGAGGCAACTGAGTCCCCAAGATGTTAAGAAACAAGTAGCCAAGAACACACTGCCAGCAAGACCATTCCATAGAGGTTACTTAGCCGCCTTCTAATTATTAATTTGATGTTTCCCTTCTCAAAAGGCTATTTATACTGTTTGAAAAGATCAACAAAATTGATAAACCTTTAGCTAGACTGATGAAGCAAAAAATAAAGAAGACTCAAACTACTAAAATCAGGAATGAAAGAGGGGACAATACTACTGACTGTAAAGATATATAAAGGATTATAAAGGAATACTATGAACAGCTGTATGTATACAAATTAGATAACTTAGCTGAAATGGTCAAATACCTAAAAAGAAAAATAACTACCAAAATTGACTGAAGAAGGAATTGAAAACCCGAATATAACTATAACAAGTAAAGAAATTAAATTAGTAATGAAAAAACAACTCACAAAAAAAGCCTAGGCTCAGATAGCTTTACCGGCAAATTCTAATAAATATTTAGAGGACAATTAACACCCACCCTTCACAAACTCTTCCATGAAATAGAAGAGCAAGGAACACGTCCCCACTTATTCTATGAGGTCAGTATTACCCTGATGCCAAAACCAGACAAAGACATCACAAGACAAGAAAACTATAGACCAATATCTCATGAATGTAGGCATAAAATTCCCAACCAGATACTAGCAAACTGAATCCAGCAACATAGAGAAAGGATTATACACCATGACCAACTGGGATTTATCCCAGGAATTCAGGTTTAACATCAGAAAATCAATTAATGAAATACACCATATGAATAAAGGGAAAAATAAATATTTCAAAAGACATAAAAACATGTTGACAAAATTCAACACCCTTTCATAATGAAAACATTCAACAAATTAGGAATAGAAGGGAACTTCCTCAACTGGATAAAATGTATCAAGGAAAGACCCAGAGTTAATATTGTACTAAATGGTGAGACTAGACAAGCCAAGGTTGTCTGCCCTCAACACTTCTTCTCAGTATTGTACTGGAGGTTCTAGCTATGAAATTAGGCAATATAAAGAAATAAAAAGGATCCATATTGGAAATGAAGAAGTAAAACTCTCTCTACCTGCAGATGACATGATATTTTATAAGGAAAATCCTAAGGAATCCACAAAAAAACTATTAGAGCTAACAAATGAGTTCAGCAAGTTTGTAGGATGCAAAGTCAATATAAAAAAATTAGTTGTATGTCTATACTTGTAACAAACAATTGGAAATGAAATTTTAAAATAATTTCACTTCCAATAGCATCAAAAACAAAATAAAAACAAATAAATAATCCTATTTAAAAGTGGGCAAAGGAACTGAAATAGACATTTTTTCAAAGAAGATATACAAATGGCCAACAGATACAGGAAAAGGTGTACGACATCATTAACCATCAGGGAAATGCAAATCAAAACCACAATGAAATATCCCCTCACACTTGTTAGAATGGCTATTATTGTTACCAAGGCTGTTGCCCAGAATCATATCCCTGCCCCTCACTTGAATAGTAAGCAATTACTCTTATCTGTTTCAGGAGGAAGCTGCAAAGAGAAAAAAACAAGAACTGGTTAGAACCAACTAGGCCCAAGATGGTGGAAGATTTAACTTCCAGCAGACCTTGAGCCTCATTATAGGCTCATTGTAATACTTTAGCATGCTAAATGGCACACCCAGCTGTGCCATGACAGTTGACTGATTGCCATGACAACAATCGGAAAAGCCCATACAAGGACTGAAAAGGACAGCTGCATCAGTTCCCAGTCCAAATCACACCGCTGTTCTCAGATAAGTCATGAAAATATACTCCTCCCACTTTTTTCAATTCCCTCCCTTTTACCTTGACCCTCCTATATATTTCGTGTCTCCAACCAAATTGGGTTGAGAAGTTGATTTATGAACTAGGTTCCCGCTTCTCCATTCTTCGGCCACTGAATAAAGCTTGTACTGTTCCAGTCTCAGCATCGGTTTTGTTATTGGCTGCATGAATCCAACTGGAAAAAGAACCTCCGTGGCTGAGACAGGGGTTCTTGGCCCAGGCTAGGACCCTGCATGGGGTCAACCAATTCAGTAACATTATCAAAAAGACAAGAGATAAACAAGTGCTGGTGAGGATGTGGAGAAAAGGGAACACTTATGCACTACTGGTGGGAATATAAATTAGTATAGCCACTATGAAAAACAATATGGAGGTTCCTCAAAAAATTAAAAACAGAACTACCATATGATCCAGCAATCCCACAATATCCAAAGGAAATGAAATCACTATCTCAAAGAGATATCTGAACCTCCATGTTCATAGCAGCATTATTCACAATAGCCAAGACATGGAAACAACCTAAGTATCCTTCAATGGATGAATGGATAAAGAAAATGTGATAATTATATATATATGTATACATATATATAAAATATGATATTATTCAGCCATAAAAAAGGAAATTCTGCCATTTGTGACAACATAGATAAACTTGAAGGGAATTATCCTAAGTGAAATAAATCAGACAGAGAGAGATAAATACCCTATGATCTCACTTATATGTAGAATCTGAAAAAATCCTGAACTCATAGAAACAGAGAGTAGATTGGTGGTTGCAAGGGGAGTGGGGGGTGGGGGGAACAGGTGGTGGGGAATAGGTGGAGGTAGTCATAGTCAAAGGGTACACACTTCCAGTTATAAGATGAATAAGTTCTGGGTATCTAATGAATAGCATAGTGGCTCTAGTCAACAATACTATATTGTATATTTGAAACTTGCCAAGAGAATAAATCTTAAAAGTTCTTAACATACACACCCAAAAAAGGGAAACTATGTGAGGTAATGGATGTGTTTACTAACCTTTCTGTGGTAGTCATTTTGTGATATACACATATATCAAATCATAAGTTGTATACCTTAAACTCACACAATGTTATATGTCAATTATATTGCAATAAAGGTGGAAAAACATAATCTCTATAAAAATCCCAACCAGAATCTTTGCAGAAATTGGACAGGCTAATCTTAAAATTTATATGGAGATTCAAGGGACATATAATAGCCAAAATAATCTTGAAAAAGAATAAAGTTAGAGGACTCACACTTCCTGATTTCAAAACTTACTACAAAGCTACAAAGTTATTAAGACAGTGTGGTACTGGCATAAGGATAGACATATTTATCAGCGGGACTGGCCTAAGGATAGACATATAGATCAATGGAGGAGTACTGAGAATCCAGAAATAAACCCTTACATTTACAATCAACTGATTTTTCACAAGGGTGCCAAGACAATTCTATTCAATGGGGGAAAATAATAGTCTATAAACAAATGGTGCTGGGACAACTGTATGCCCATGTGCAAAAGAATGAAGTTGGACCCCTTCTTCATACCATACAGGAATATTAACTCAAAATGGATCACAGTCTTCAGTGTAAGAGCTAAAACTAAAAAATCCTTAGAAGAAAACATTGGAGTAAAT
Organism: Balaenoptera ricei; assembly: GCF_028023285.1. Lineage (NCBI taxonomy): Eukaryota > Metazoa > Chordata > Mammalia > Artiodactyla > Balaenopteridae > Balaenoptera > Balaenoptera ricei. The sequence continues at coordinate 62,136,367 of NC_082660.1, read as the reverse complement.
ACTTGTGAACTTGGGTTAGGCAATAATTGCCTAGAAACGACACCAATAGCACAAACAACAAATGAAAAAATAGATAAATTGGACATTATCAAAATTAAAACATTTTATGCTGAAAAGGACACCATTAAGAAAGTGAAAAAAACCAACCCACAAAACTGGAGGCAATATTTGCAAGTCATACATATATCTGATAAGGAACACATATCCAGACTATATAAAGAACTCCTACAACTCAATAGGCAAAGGATGTTCACAAAGATTTCTACAAAGGACATATACAATTAGCCACTAAACACATAAAGGAGATGCTCAATATTGCTAATCTTTTTTTTTTGAATTTTTGAATTTTATTTTATTTTTTTATACAGCAGGTTCTTATTAGTCATCAATTTTATACACATCAGTGTATACATGTCAATCCCAATTGCTCAATTCATCACACCACCATCCCCACCCCCCTGCAGCTTTCCCCCCTTGGTGTCCATACGTTTGTTCTCTACAACTGTGTCTCAACTTCTGCCCTGCAAACCGGTTCATCTGTACCATTTTTCTAGGTTCCACATACATGCGTTAATATACGATACTTCTTTTTCTTTTTCTGGCTTACTTCACTCTGTATGACAGTCTCTACATCCATCCACGTCTCAACAAATGACCCAATTTCGAGCCTTTTTATGGCTGAGTAATATTCCATTGTATATATGTACCACATCTTCTTTATATCCATTCATCTGTCGATGGGCACTTAGGTGGCTTCCATGAGCTGGCTATTGTAAATAGTGCTGCAATGAACATTGGGGTGCATGTGTCTTTTTGAATTATGCTTTTCTCTGGGTATATGCACAGTAGTGGGATTGCTGGGTCATATGGTAATTCTATTTTTTGTTTTTTAAGGAACCTCCATACTGTTCTCCATAGTGGCTGCATCAATTTACATTCCCACCAACAGTGCAAGAGGGTTCCCTTTTCTCCACACCCTCTCCAGCATTTATTGTTTCTAGATTTTTTGATGATGGCCATTCTGACCGGTGTGAGATGATATCTCATTGTAGTTTTGATTTGCATTTCTCTAATGATTAATGATGTTGAGCATTCTTTCATGTGTTTGTTGGCAATCTGTATATCTTCTTTGGAGAAGTGTCTATTTAGGTCTTATGCCCATTTTTTAGACCTGGTAGCAGTTGCCTTATGTATTGAGGTGCTCCTATGTTGGGTGCATATATATTTATAATTGTTATATCTTCTTCTTGGATTGATCCCTTGATCATTATGTAGTGTCCTTCTTCGTCTCTTGTAATAGTCTTTATTTTAAAGTCTATTTTATTTGATATGAGTATTGCTACTCCAGCTTTGTTTTGATTTCCATTTGCATGGAATATCTTTTTCCATTCCCTCACTTTCAGTCTGTATGTGTCCCTAGGTCTGAAGTGTGTCTCTTGTAGACAACATATATATGGGTCTTGTTTTTGTATCCATTCAGCAAACCTGTGTCTTTCAGTTGGAGCATTTAATCCATTCACGTTTAATGTAATTATCGATATGTATGTTCCTATGACCATTTTCTTAATTGTTTTGGGTTTGTTTTTGTAGGTCCTTTTCTTCTCTTGTGTTCCCCACTTAGAGAAGTTCCTTTAGCATTTGTTGTAGAGCTGCTTTGGTGGTGCTGAATTCTCTTAGCTTTTGCTTGTCTGTAAAGCTTTTGATTTCTCCAGCGGATCTGAATGAGATTCTTGCCAGGTAGAGTAATCTTGGTTGTAGGTTCTTCCCTCTCATCACTTTAAGTATATCATGCCACTCCCTTCTGGCTTGTAGAGTTTCTGCTGAGAAATCAGCTGGTAACCTTATGGGAGTTCCCTTGTATGTTATTTGTCGTTTTTCCCTTGCTGCTTTCAATAATTTTTCTTTGTCTTTAATTTTCGCCAATTTGATTACTATGTGTCTCGGCATGTTTCTCCTTGGGTTTATCCTATATGGGACTCGCTGTGCTTCCTGGACTTGGGTGGCTATTTCCTTTCCCATGTTAGGGAAGTTTTCGACTATAATCTCTTCAAATACTTTCTCGGGTCCTTTCTGTCTCTCTTCTCCTTCTGGGACCCCTATAATGTGAATGTTGTTGCGTTTAATGTTGTCCAAGAGGTCTCTTAGGCTGTCTTCATTTCTTTTCATTCTTTTTTCTTTAGTCTGTTCCACAGCAGTGAATTCCACCATTCTGTCTTCCAGGTCACTTATCCGTTCTTCTGCCTCAGTTATTCTGCTATCGATTCCTTCTAGTGTAGTTTTCATTTCAGTTATTGTATTGTTCATCTCTGTTTGTTTGTTCTTTAATTCTTCTAGGTCTTTGTTAAACATTTCTTGCATCTTCTCGATCTTTGCCTCCATTCTTTTTCTGAGGTCCTGGATCATCTTCACTATCATTATTCTGAATTCTTTTTCTGGAAGGTTGCCTATCTCCACTTCATTTAGTTGTTTTTCTGGGGTTTTATCTTGTTCCTTCATCTGGTACATAGCCCTCTGCCTTTTCATCTTGTCTGTCCTTCTGTGAATTTGATGTTCCTTCCACAGGTTGCAGGATTGTAGTTCCTCTTGCTTCTGTTGTCTGCCCTCTGGTGGATGAGGCTATCTAAGAGGCTTGTGTAAGTTTCCTGATGGGAGGGACTGGTGGTGGGTAGAGCTGACTGTTGCTCTGGTGGGCAGAGCTCAGTAAAATTTTAATCCGCTTGACTGCTAATGGGTGGGGCTGGGTTCCCTCCCTGTTGGTTGTTTGGCCTGAGGCAATCCAACACTGGAACCTACCTGGGCTCTTTGGTGGGGCTAATGCCAGACTCTGGGAAGGCTCACACTAAGGAGTACCTCCCAGAACTTCTGCTGCCAGTGTCCTTGTCCCCACGGTGAGCCACAGCCACCCCCCACCTCTGCAGGAGACCCTCCAACACTAGCAGGTAGGTCTGGTTCAGTCTCCCCTGGGGTCACTGCTCCTTCTCCTGGGTCCCGATGCACACACTACTTTGTGTGTGCCCTCCAAGAGTGGAGTCTCTGTTTCCCCCAGTCCTGTCAAAGTCCTGTAATCAAATCCCACTAGGCTTCAAAGTCTGATTCTCTAGGAATTCCTCCTCCCGTTGCCGGACCCCCAGGTTGGGAAGTCTGACGTGGGGCTCAGAACCTTCACTCCAGTGTGTGGACTTCTGTGGTATAAGTGTTCTCCAGTCTGTGAGTCACTCACCCAGCAGTTATGGGATTGGATTTTACTGTGATTGCGTCCCTCCTACTGTCTCATTGTGGCTTCTCCCTTGTCTTTGGATGTGGGGTATCTTTTTCGGTGAGTTCCAGTGTGTTCCTGTCGATGATTGTCCAGCAGCTAGTTGTGATTCTGGTGTTCTCACAAGAGGGAATGAGAGCACGTCCTTCTACTCCACCATACATTTATGATGAGGACAGGGCTGAGTGAGGCTCCCCATGTCTGCTCCAGCTGGTGTCCTCACATAGATTTTTCATAGTCAGTTCAATATTGCTAATCTTTAGGGAAATGTAAATCAAAACCTCCATTGAAGTACCACTTCAGACTTATTAGGACGGATATAATAATAAAGACAGATAATAACAAGTGTTATCAAGGATGTTGAGAAACTGGAACCCTCATATGTTCCTTGTTGGAATATAAAACAGTGCAGTCACTTTAAAAAAGTCTGGCGGCCCCTCAAAAAGTTAAACATAGAGTTACCATATGACCCAGAGATTCCACTCCTAGGTATATACTCAAGAGAACTGAAAACAAATGTCCACACAAAAACATGTAAATAAATGTTCATAGTGGCATTATTCATAATAGCCAAAAAGTGGAAACAATCCAAATGTCCATCTACTGATGAATGGATAAACAAAATGTAAAAACCATACAATGGAATATTCTTTAACCATAAAAAGAATGAAATACTGATTCATGCTACTACATGAATGACCTTGAAAATATTATACTAAGTGAAAAAAACAATACTTAAAAAACACACATTATATGATTCCATTTAAATGAAATGTCCAGAATAGTCCAATCTATAGAGACAGGAAGTAGATTAATGATTCTAGGGATTGGAGGAGAGGAAGATTAGGGAGAAATGGGGGAGTCACTGGTTATGGATACAGGGCTTCTTACTGTGACTCTAAAGTTGATTTTGATAATAGTTGCACTATTCTGTGAATATACTAAAAATCATTGAATTGTACACTTTGACTGAGTGAAGTATATGGTATGTGAATTTTATCTTAATAAGTCTGTTGTTTAACATAAAAGCAGGGGTGAGTAAAACTACTGGCACTTTGGCATGGATTAAGGCAGTGCACCAAACTATACCAGTGGCCGCTATATTCTTTACCGCCATGCACTTGTGAGAAAAGAAATACCATTTCACTTAAGAATGTTCTTGATGAAGCGGTAGAAATTATAGTTATTGTTCATTTAAATGTTATTTATGTTAATATGCATTGGGTTTGTTATTGTGATTTTTAAATAAATTAATAAAATTTCCAAGACTATAGAAATTATAAGAAACTTGTAATGCCACATAACATACTACATTTATATAACACACCACATCCTTCTGAACTGACTTTAGTTTGGTTAGGTAGCTTGTAGAGGTTAACAACTCTTCATCTGTGTTAGCAATAATTAAAAATCCTCTTCTGCCTTTCTCAAGAGGTACAATATACCCAAATGTATTTGGGTGAGGGTGCTAGAAACCCGTTTATTTTATTCTTAAAAATGAAGAAAGTTCTTTCTAAAACATGTTGCTTAAGGTCTTAATTTTTGAAATCTGTTTCACTATATCTTGAATTGTACAATATGTTGCAATATGGTCTAATATGCTAGTTCTAGATGTCATAGTTAATACAAATTTTAAAATGATTCTTCCAAATTACCTAGGTCCTAAATCTATTCATTCAAATATTTATTGTACTTGTTTCTATATCCTAAAGGCCCAGATATTATCAGCTAATAAAACACAACATTTGAATAAATGTTCCCATGAATTCATTTGCTGTAATCTTGTTACAACACAAAAGATATTTGCTAACTGGCTCCAAGGGACAATAAAAAATTAGGTGAATAATTTATTTCAAATATAAGAGCTGTTAAGTATTGCAGTACTTTTAAAATTAAATTTTAGTTTCCTCCATTATTCAGAAACACATCAGTTGTAAATGGTTCCATTTCAGGAAATTTTCTTGGTTCTCTCTCTCCCTGGGTAGTCACTGAAAAGACTTTCAGGAAGATGCAAGTTTTCAGAAAAAAAGTTAAGCAAGTAATGAATACTGCCAAACTACTGTTTCTTTGTTCCAGCACCCATATATAAATGAAATAAGACAAAACCAAGAGGTTTAAAATTAAAAATCTCCTAAAATAAATACTTCTTTCCATCTTCACTCTCCAAACTAAAAAGTTCCAAGTTCTTATCCAATCTCATTCTCTCAGCATTCTGGTGGGTAGAGATGTACAGGTATACAACATCTAATAAAATTCCAGGCCACAGTCACTGAATAAATGAGCAAAGCTAAACAAATGGTATTCCTTATCAAATAAACACTAACATGATTGAGCATACAGCATTTCAATCAGTCAACATCTGTTCTATAATCGTATTTCCTATGTTATAAATGTAGTGTGAATGAACAATTCATTTTTATGGATTTACTGCCTCTTGCTGCTTCACCATTGTATTTCAATTCTAGTTAGAGGGACTTGAACAGGAAAGAATACACTGAATGCAGAAAAACTTGATTATCCATAACCTCTCAGGAATGAGTTAGCCAAGCTGTCCAGCTAGTTAAGAGCTTAAACATACTTCAGAAACAAACTATTTTTAATTTAATCTGTTGACTAGAAACTAAACACAATACTCACTGCTTATCTTCATAAGCATAATAAGGTGGATGATCACAATTTAATCATTTTTTGATGAATTTGGGCCATTATTATGAACAACAATTACTGCACTGTATTATAATGCACTGATGCCCTCAAGGCTTATTTAAGCAGTATAGGGCTATTTGTCCCACATTGCTGTGAGTCCTTGGCCTGTTTTTTGTTTTTTCTGTCCCTACCCTTATAATCAGCTGTCCTTCCCTCCTACTATCGTCTATGAGCCTTTCTGACATTTCTAAATTGCTTCTCCACAGCTGTTGGCTGGGAAATCCGATAATCATGATTTAAGCATAATGACAAGTAAATGAATTATGAGTACGGATTTGAGGAGCTTACCCTATAAAGTGTACGAGCTTAAGTGTATGGATTTTGTGACACATACTTTATCTATACAAAGCCTTTTTTCTCCATCCTAGTTCTTAGGTGAGGTTACTAGACCACTGAATTCCAGCTGTGTGATACACAGCTGTATCACACAGCTGGGGAGGTTTGATAAAACCTCCTTTACCATCAGAACAATTTATGATCTGGTACAAAGTCCTTAGGCAATTAAAACAAGGTTTGATTAAGACAAATCTACTTCTTCTATTTCTTCGGCAACTGCAGATAAAAAAGTATAGTCTTTCTAAGCTGGAACACTCAGAATAACCTAAGAAACAAATTGCATAGAGATTAAATACTTTGGAAGCATGACTTAGAAATCTGAAAATTCATATAAAACTAAGTATATAAATAGTAGAACAAATTCAATTCAGTTTTAATCAGTAAACGCTTAGTGAGCATCTACCATGTTCAAGGCATTATACTAGACACCACAGAGGATATAATAATGAGTAATACACAGTCTGTGCTTTCAGAACTTAATATCTAATAAGGAAGACTGAATACAAATGACTAAGATGAAAGGCAAAGAAAGGTAAGGGATGTAAGAAAAACATAAACAAGATATCATGGGAGTTCAAAGAAATGAGAGATTAAATTTAGTATGCAGAGAAGAATCAGAAAATCACAAAGCATTCCATGGAATAAATGGCATTCATGATGAGCCTTACAGGCTGGGTGGGTTCTTAAGAGAGTAGAAGAGGCAGCAGTAGTAGGCGTCTGGGGCTGAGGAAACTGCAATCATTCATTCCACAAATATTTACTGAGAGTTTATCATGTGTCAGGTACTGTTGTAGTTACTGGGGTAGAGAGGTAAACAAAACAGACAAAAATCCCTGCCCTAAAGGAGCTGATATTACAGTGGTGGTGGTGGTGGTGGGGGGAATAAACAAAAATAGTAACAGTAATAACAACAATAACAGCTAACACATTAGCTCACTTAACATGTCAGGCACTAAGTGCCTAACATATAAATTCCTTTCAGCTTCAAAACATCTCTGTGAAGTGGATTACTATTGTCTCTATTTTACAGATAGAAAACTGAAAGCAGAGGTTAAATAAACTACCCAAAAGCACACAGGAGAAATGGAAGCATGATTCAAACCTGGGGTGTCCAAGCTATAGACTCTGTTTTCTTAATCATTATGCTACACCAAATAAGCATGGTCTGTAACATGTTATTGATGTAAACACTATATTCAAGGAGCAGTAGGCCAATTTATCTGGAGCGCATAAGGGAATAGTGGAGGATAGAGCTAAAGAAATAGGTTGGGCTCATACTATGGAGGGCCTTGAGTACAAGACAGGAGTCTGCCTGCTGAATTAAGTGCAATTAGAAGCCATTGAAGATAGCCATATAAATAGTGCCTCACTTTATAAAGGATGAACTGGACTGAGGAGAGAGGCCAGGAGAGGAGTCCAGATTTACCACTGAACATTTATTAAGACTACTGACACAGCACAAGTGAAAAGTAATTAAGGAATAGAATATAATATGATATGATATGATATGATATAATACAAAATAATATAAATTATAGGATTTCCAAGAAACAAGAGATAAAACATACAAACAGTAATTTAAAAACTCATTCTTTCCAGTTCAGGGCAAAACCTTGAAGTCATTCTTGACTCCTCTGTTTCCTCTCATATCTCACATCCAATCAATAGCAAATCCAGAATCCAACAATCTTTCACCACTTTCCCTACCACTACCCTAGTCCAGGCCATCATTAACTCTCGCCTGGCTTACTGCAATAGCTTCCTTCCTTACTCCCTGCTTCTACCCTTGCCCCACTACAGTCTAGCCTCAACCCAGCTGCCAGTTATCCTGTTAAAAAAAAAAAAAGGCAAGTCAGCTTGCTCCTTTGCACAAAACCCTCCAATGGCTTCCCAATAAAAAGCGAAAGTCTTTACAATGGCCTACACAGCCTGCATGATTTGGTCCTCTTCCCTCATGTCTCTAACCTCTCCTCCTACTACTCTTCCTTTTACTCACTCTGCTTCAGTCAGAATGCCACTTTGCTATTCCTGGAACATTTATGTTCTCCCCCATCTCAGGGTCTTTATACTTGCTAGTCCTGCCTGGAATGTTCCACTTGTCTCTTCTCATATCTGCCTGGCTCTCTCCTGAACTCCTTCAGATCTCTATTCAAATGTCACCTTCTAAAGTTAGCTTTCCTGGAGTATACCATTTAAAATTGTGGCCACATACAACTCTGTCACCATATTCCCTATCCAACGTCCCTAATTTTTCTCCATATAACTTTTTGTTATCTGACATTCTACATATTTTACTTATCTGCTTGTGTGTCTTCTTCCACTGCAGTATCAGCTCTAAGACGGCCAGGATTTTTGTCTGTTGTGTTCACTGTTATATCCTCAGTGCCTTAAATAGGGCCTGGCACATGGTAGCTCTCAATAAACATTTATTGAATGAATGAATGAATGAATTCAGGAATAACAAGAGGAAAGAAACAAGGGACACTGAAGAATTAGAATTTATATAAGAGGGCAACTGATGGAATGGATGAAGCAAGGAAGGAAAAAGAATCAAAATGCCTTCATGGTGTCCAGACTCCAGGAATGGAAGTAGCATTAGCAGAAATAGGTTAGGGGAAACTGACTGGAGAGGTAAAATTAATTCATTTTTAGACATGATGAGTATATGGTATGGACACTAATGAGAGATCAAGCGATGCAAGCCTGGAGCTTAAGAAAGAGGTCAGGGGTAAAGACATAGGTTTGGGGATTATTAATATAGAGATAATAGTGTTAGAGCAAATAGGACAGAACCTTGGGAAAAGCTACATGGTGGGGGCAGGGCGGGGGCGTTCCAAGGAAGAAAATCTGTCAGGGAGGTAGAAAGAGAACCAAAATAATGCCATGTCATCAAGCCAAGAGAGGAAAGAGTTACAAAAAGGTGATGGTAAATTAGTATTAAATATTGGAAGAGGAGTCAAGAGGCTTCTTAGAACAAGCAGGTTGATTTGGCAATTAGGAAGCCATTGGTGACCTTTGAGGGAGGTGTTTCATTGAAGTGGCAGGGGCAGAAGCCAAATTCCAAGGCATTTTATAAAGGTACAATTCTTTCAATAGGCTTAACAGAATAAAAATGTTCATATCCTTTTGCTTAATAATCCCATTCCTTGGAATTTATCTTAAAAAATGGTTCAACAAAAGAATAAAAGTAAACAAATACATGAATGCAGGAAGATGTACATTTCATTGTTGTCAGTAATTATAAACATTTGTAAACTATTTGAAATGTCCAACCAAAGGAAAATAGTTTAGTAATGTATGATAGAGTAAAACAATAAAATACTTGTTAAATATTATAAAGAATATGAAAAAAGGGACGTTTGATATGTTAAATAGAAAAAATTTAATTTAAATTTAATTTTAAACTTAATTTAAAATGTACGCCATCCATTCATCTGACATTTAATTATGGAGCCCCTCCTAATGTGATATACACATACCAGATACACAGTGGCAGACAAAACCGACAGGACTTTTACCCACATAAGACTTACAGTCTGTGATTAAAACTGTGAGAAAAAGTATACATGTATGCAAACAGAGAAAAGTATACCCTCAAATGACAAAAGCTGTATGTTATGATGATAGGATTGTGGCTTTTCTCCTCAATATATTTGAAGAAAAATAACTTTCCAATAAATAAAGAGAAAAGTAAATCTTTATAGCAATGAAAGGAAGAAGAGAGGTGACTTGACAGGTTAGCAGGGTTTGAAGAAATGTTTTCCAGAAGTGGGAACCTGAGCATGTGCCAAGACAAAGGAGATAGCACAGAGGCAGAGCTTGAAAATTCACACATCTTTCTTACTGCAACAGCTAATTTAACATATCCATTCTGAGAGCTCCTCAAATTCCTTGGAGAATGGACTTTGAATAGCCTAGAACAGCTGTCCTAGGGCTGACATTTAAACATGTCTCTTGTGAACACTAATAAAGAGCCCACCCTCCACTTTAAAAAAGCTTGATTTGGACAATAAATTTCATAGTAAAAGTACTGAACATGGAGGAAACAGTTACTGAACATTATTAGCTCTCAGGAATTGCCTCAGACTACAGAATGTATTCACCTCATTCCAATAACTTTGCTTCTAAATGATTTTTTTTTAATAGAGCAAAAATTGGCTGGGAGTGGGGTATATTTTTATTACCACTTAAAAGGAAAATAATTTAATGAAAGTGTGCGATAGCACATCTAATACGCTGACCTCTCAGTTCCTTAACCTCCTAATCTTCAATGACTCTCCTCCATTCCATGTCAGCCACCCACTCCCCACACCTTGTTATCATCACTCGTTAACACTTCTTCAAAATCACTAATTCAAATATGACATTATCTGACCACAACCTTCCAGGTTTCTGGTTCAATTACTTCCACTATCACCATTCTTTCAGCTCATCAAGATTTCCAGTTCACTGATCCCTCCTCCTCTATTTTCTCCCTATTCATCAGAATTTTCTTCACTTCTTTCCTTATCCAGCTTGAGTTCTGAAACTGATCAGGACTCTGTGGGGCCCTCTGGGCACAAAGGCCTTACCGGGTCCCCCATTTCTTATTTGCAGGATAAAGGCCTTAGCCTCCTAGACTTTCCCTGAGTACCAAAGGGCAGATTCAAACAGTTACTAATCAGGGAAGTAAGGGAATGCAAAAACAAAGGAAGACCAATCAAGAAACAACAGTGCAGCAGCCATTAAAGCAGGATCCTGGTTCCTGCTCAAGGGATATACATCTTTGAGTTCTTCTGCAGGAACAACTTTTTCAAATTTTCTCCATCCTCCACCCAGGTGGAGGATGGTAACTTCAGGCTAAGCACAAGATTCCTGGAACACCACCTTGTTACCTCACCACCAACCAATCAGAAGAAAGTCACACGCCCTGCAGCCCTCACCCCAAATTTTCCCTATTAAAACTTCTCCCCCAAAACCATTGGGGGGTCGGATTTTTTCGAGCACAAACCACCCGTTCTCTCAGTTGGCTCTGAGGTATACCTTTCTCTGCTCCAAACTCCAAAATTTCTGTTTGTTTGGCCTCACTGTGCATCAGGTGCACAAACTTGCATTCAGTAACAGTTCCATGGTGCGTCACTGCAGTAACACTATTGCTAAAACCACAAATCTCCTGTCTCTGATGTTGTTGTTGACAAGGATAATGATGTTTTTGTACTCATCTAGCCAAAGTCCGACCACTGATCACTCCTACCATCTACTTTCTCTGCACCAGTATCCAGTGGCCAAGTATGGGGCAAATCACACAACAGGCAGATGAGTTTCAATACATAAAATCAAAATCACTACCCACAGCAGGGCCCTGAACACTGCTTACCAATCTTGTTGTGTTTCCCTGGTCAATATGCTCTTTTTCACTCTCCATCACAACTTTTTCAAATTTTCTCCACTCTCCTCAAAGCTCCAGTGCACTATTCCCCAGCATTACCCCTTTTCCGAAAATAAGAAACAGACTTTCTTCTTTCCTAGAAGAAACAGACTGTTATCTCCTTAAGGCTGGCACATAGCAGGTACTCAAATATATGATAAATGGAGGGAAAAAAGGATAAAAACATGAAAAGAAGAAAAACTTGGCATGGTAACCTTAAACATAGCACTTCCTTTTCTGTAAGCCTCGGTTTTCTCATTATAAAAAAGAGGTAGGTATATAACATTATTTAAGTGGCCCCCAGGTCTAAATGCTATGGTAATAAAATTTAGGCTCACATGTCAGGACCTATGAATACAACCTGTCCAGAGAAAGATTTTCTCAAAAGTGCACAAGCACAGGACTTCCTTGGCAGTCTACTGGTTAAGACTCCGCGCTTGTACTGCAGGGGGCGCGGGTTCGATCCCTGGTCGGGGAACTAAGATGCCACTTGCCACGTGGCGCGGCCAAAAAAAAAGTGCACAAGCAGTAGCCAGGAAATACCATCTTATCCCAGTTGGGGTAGGTGCTATAATTCACTGTTCAATAAATATTTACAACTGGCCCTTGAACAACATGGGTTTGAACGGAGCAGGTCCACTTATATTGGGATCTTTTTTCAAAAGTAAATACTACAGTACTACATCATCCTTGGACATAGAGGGCCAACTATAAATTCTACTCAGATTTTCGAATGAGCAGAGGGTCAGCCCCCCTAATGCCCGTGTTGTTCAAGGGTCTACTGTACTGAGTACCTTCTATGTGTAAAGATTTACAGGGGAAAATAAAGGCTATGTAAGACCTAGTCTTTGCCTTCATGGAGCTTTCAATCTACAAGGGGAAGAAAGACTTTATATAAATATCTCTATTAGGTGACACGTGCAGCTCCTTTTAAAAAGACTAGTGATTAATGACCTAGCAATTCTTATTACTTCCCAATCAACTGTGAAAAACTCTGATGGCTGTCAAAAAACTGTCACTTCCTAAGATATGATTTAACAGCATGCATTTCTTGAAAGTCCTGAAAGCCACATTTAGGAGTGGGTGAGTAGAGAAATGTGGAGTTAGCCCTGACTTATTAAAATGTTTTCAAATTTCAAGACATTCTGCACTTTTAAAAATGTTTTTCAATGGAAGAAACACCTTGGAAACATTTATTAAACCTATCTCTGCACAAATTTTATGGTCAGTGGAATGATTTTGAATGTATCAGCTTGCCGAAAAAAGAGAAGGAAGGAGAAAGAAAAATAGGTACTGACGTATCCATGCCTAGGGTTCTAAACTTGACCATGCACTAGAACCACCTAGGGATTTTTTTTTCCTTTTTTTTTTTTTTGGCCATACCACGCGGCATGCGGGATATTAGTTCCCTGACCAGGGTTCGAACCCGAGCCCCCTGCATTGGGAACAGGGAGTCTTAACCACTGGACCTCCAGGGAAGTCCCTCCCCAGGGAATTTTTTAAAATACATAGTCCTGTCCCCCACCCCCACCCCAGCCCTACTCAGAGTCTCTGGGGTTTGAGCCCAGAAATTTGCATCTTCAAAGCTCCTCAGCAGACTCTGATGCACTGCCAGGTTTGAGAACTAAGGTCAGATCATTTAGATCATTCACTACTCCCAACCCCACAAGAATTTCTGCATCACAGAATAGCAAAATAACTTATTGATTTATTGCTAAAAATAGATTTCTTGAGGTTAGCAGGTTACTTTTAAATAAAATTTACTATACAATTGGGTTGTACTTTAAGTGACTTATGCACAGTTTATAATGCATTGGTGTCCCTTGTATATACAATACTTATGTCCATTTTCTAAGACTTGGAGCATAATTTTTAATTACTTTAAATGATTAGAGATTTATAGTTCTTATCACTTTGCTTTTATGCCACATTGTTGCTTATTGCTATGATTTATTTGATGTGGAGACTTTGGTCAGGTATACAGCCCCCAATTATAATATTGTTCCTGTAGGATAATATGATCCATTTTATGACACAGTTTCCAGGAACATCATGGTGGTAAAAAATCAGGGCCTGCCTGTACAAGTGTAGCTCAGTTTTCACAAAAGGTATGTTCCTGAAAAGTGGTATAAACTGAATTTCTATCAGTCAAGTCATTTAGAATCTATCAAGGATCTGCTTAACATAAAAGGAACTCTTTGGTAAAGAAAGGAATAATTTTAGAAATTTAAAGCTTATTTTATTTGCTCTGAAATTTTCAATTTAATACATGGAGAGATATTAAAACAGGGCACACTAATGTTTAAGTAAAAGCTAGTCCAGGCTACAGTACAAATGGTATTTCTCTTGAATATCAAACTGCAGATCATATACTTTGGAGCCAAAAGCTCACTGAATCTCCAGTCCAAGGAGGTTATCTTTTGTAGTGTTGGTGCATTAATCTAGCAAAGAATGTGGATGGCAAGTCTGTTTCTTTGTACTCTAAGATTTAAAGGGATCAGAGCACAGACAAATCCTCACACAGTGTTCCTCTGAGTAAGTGAAAATGGCAGGTGTGAGGATCCTCCTTTTTAAGAATCAGAAATACAAGCACAGGTTGATCTGTGTAGCTTAAATGGTGAGGACTTCTGAACTGCAGACAGGTAAACTAAATACATGAACCAACTGAATAAAAATTATTTGCTCTAAAGAATGCTGCTCAAACTAGCCATTTCCTAGGACAGAGACGGAAAGATTGTCAGAAAAGCCATGCCAAAGTACTTTGTAAACTCTTAAATACTATGCAAATATAGGAAGCAAAGTTCTCAGTAGAGAGTGAGGATGGGGGCAGTGGTGTTGGGGGTTTAGGGAGAGAGAATGTATGAAAAAATATCTAGAAAAGGGAGGGAGGAAATGGACTGGGAGGGTAACATTAACAGTCTAACTTGAGCTCTGTCGTCACGAATTTAAAGTGAGACCAGGTCATGTGTTTTTCTGTAGCTTCTTTAACTGCATGGGTACAAGCACCAAGTAGGCAGAGTTACTAGGACTGAGACTTTACCAAGTGCATAAAAAGAAGTGAGAGGAGGAAAGGGAGTTAAGGGTATATGCATGTCAGAGGCCTGAATTAGAGTGGTGGCACTAGAAATAGAAAAGGATAAGACTGAGATATCCCCTGAAGATCAGATTAATACGATTTAGCTAAGGAGCATAAGAGGCTCAAAAATGCCTCAACATAGGTTTAAGTCAGGCAATGGCATCTGAACACTTGCTGGGCACAGAGTACTGCACAGGTGAGATTTTAGAGCTCAGCTGCAGTCTAAATTTCCTCAGGTAGATCAGAGCTACCTGAGATGCACAGACAAGGCATATACCTGGCAAACAGTGGGCTAAGGAAATTAGGAGAGGAAGGCAAAAGTAATTTTGCCTAAATTGGCAATAGGTTAGATGGTATAGGGAGCAGAATTTGCCACCCCAAAGTCTCTTTGGAATATTAATTATTTTCAGTGGGTTATTTTCTAATAAACAGCAGATGTGAAAAACTGAAAACCAAGTAGGAGTTAGCCTTTTGTAAGAAACATTTACATTTGTAAGGGAACTCTCCACTTATAAGGTTATCTCCCTGGCAGTTCCAGGAAGAGGAGGACGACCAAATCTCTAGAAACTCTTATCAATGGAAAAAGCAGGACTTAAATTTGCATCACAATCAATCACCCTTGTTTGCTGTGCTTTTCCTGGTAACCTCCCATAACTTACTCTCCCTCCCTTCAACATTTTCTTTAGCTGAGGATGGTATTTAAGGTGAGGGCTTTGGCCATTTTCGTGAGTTATCTGTTTGCCTAGGTCTCTCCCACGTGTGGACTGAAGAAAAATGCACAACATAACAGTTGTGAGTTACATTTTATTTGGGGACTTTACTGAGGACTATAAACAGCCTCTCAGATAGCTCTGAGGAACTGTTCCGAAGAAGTAAGGGAGGAGCCAGGATATATAGGAGTTTTTGCTGAAAACAAAAACATGTAATTGAACATCAAAAGATGACTGCTAATCACAAAAACCAGACACTCAAGTTAATAATTTTAGTACTTCTCCATGTATGGGAAGGTGTAAGAGCCTGGGCTTATTGAAATTATTCCTTTGATATGCATCTTAACTATCTAGGGCCAGTATCCTGTTTTTCTCCATGTGAATTCCCCTCAAGGCACACCGTGGGGGGAGTTGGGAGTGTGCAGACTGCGGTGGCTGCTGGCTTGATGCGGGCAACATTCATTGTTTGCTGGCATGGCAGGCAACATTCTTTGTTTACAGAAATGGCAGGCAACATTTTTTTTTGTCCGCACATGTATACATGTTATTAAACTTTGATTTTCTCCTGTGAATATGTCTCATGTCAATTTTAATTCTTAGACCAGCCAGAAGAACCTAGAAGGGTAGAGGAAAATTTCTTCTTCGTTGACAGTGGGCAAAGAGGTCAGTGGACAATGGAGGAGATTATCACCGAGCAATGAGATAGAGAGGCAGAATAGGCTCCTAGGACAGGATCAGTAATGAAGACTGGAATCATGGGTCAGGGAACAAGTATTTTATTGTGTGTGATTATGCTTGTTCCCTCTCACCCCCCTAAACTTTGCAGCATAATTTAAATCACAAAGAGCAATATATACTCTAGTGATGTAAATAATGGTGAACCTTCTTAAGATATCCCACAGGCATACACACACAACTGGAATGAATTCAGACACATGAGGAAAGTATGTGGTCAAAAATTTTTCAAATTTATCCAAAAGTGGTCACTAAAGGTAGGTATTATCATGCTAATAAGGAAACAGTGCAGAACAGAAGACAAAACTGGGGTATCTGAACACCTGGCTGCTAGTCCAAGTTGAGTAATCTGAGTTTCACTTTCATCATCTGTAAAAGAAGGTAAATGACACCCTCCCTACACAATCATAAGGTCTGTGCATAGGAATGTAAGATTCTTGAGGGCAGGGGCCTTTACTGTCTTGTTTGATACTGTATATCTAGCACTTAACCTGGCACATAGCAGGTGCTTATGAATATTTGTTAAGTGAATGAGTATAGGAGAGTGATTTTATATCTGAGAATTCTACACAAATCTCAAGTATGGGTTTTCTTCTTAACAATAATTCATATGAAATGAAAGCTGTTTCTATGATTATAGCAATTTAAATTCTCTAACATTTTGATATAACATCTTTAAGCACTATATCTTATTTCTTTCTTATGAGGTAGTTACGGAATGGCAGTAGCTCAGCAAGGACAGTTGGAAAGTTTAAGCAGTTAATTCTAAAATTATTTCCTGGACCAGCTCCATGGAGTCCAGAGGTAAAAGGTCAAAGACAAGAATGATGAACTTTTTCAACAGTGAAGCTACTTTCTATTGAGAATATTTAAGCTGGAAGCCTGCTAAAAAAGGCAAGAAGAAGGACTGTGGAGTCGCATATAAACTATATTCAGAAGTTTAAAAGCTCTTTTCATTACCTGCACCAAAAACATGTCCCTGCTGTCCCTAATGAGCCCTTTACCTTTTATACTTGCCCTTTACCTCCAGTCAGTATCATGTACTATAATTTCTGTCTTCTCTGGTGCATCAGTCTTTTACATGTATAGTTATATATTAATTTTAATAAATTTTTACATTTAACTTAATTTTAGTATTTAAAAATTTTACCTTTACACTGTATATATTAACCCCTCAAATTCTTTGTTGAATGAATAAATGGATGAACTTCATCAAGACTGCAGTATATTGAGCCTGTTCTCACCTCTTCCTGTCTTCTTGTCCCTCCCTATCCAGTATATTCAATGGCCTACCATTATAATCACTTCCTCAGTGTCCTTGCCTCTCTCACCTGGTCAGTAAACTAGTCTGGCAAATCCTTGATCCTGGATAAATTCAACTACTGGTAAATAGTTCTGGATTTGCACCTGAGCAGCTGAATGTTTATAGAAGAAATCACACAATCCTGCTGACAGGTTGCACTTAAATTCATGATCACAGACCTCAAACAATACTAAATGCTGCCTGTTTGAAATCTACCACCTTTCTCAATTAAGCTTATTTTCCAGGACAATTATTTTACACCTTTTTTTCTCTCCTCAAACCTCTCCTACCATTCTCCTCTGCCTTCTACCCAATGATCTTGCCCCATACTTCATTGAAAAAAGTACCATGAGAGGTGGGCATGTCCCTTCTTCCCACCACTAAATTTATCAGCAGATCTCCATCTGAGCACATTTTCTCCTTTTTCCTGTTATAGTAGATAAAGTTCTCTCTCTCTCAAAGGCTAAACCTTCCACTTGTACTATGTATCCCATTCTTCTCCCCAGGCCACCTTCACCTCTTTGGTTACCCCACATCATCAATCTCTCCTTCTCTGTAAATTAATCTCAGACACTAACATAAAAATCCAAACTCCTTGTCCCCACCAACCTCCCATTTACTCACACTATGATCTAGTCCCACTGGCATCCTCTTGCACCTGAACATGCCAAACTCTTTCCTGTCTTAGGAGTTTGCAGAATCCAAACTCTGCTGCTAACTTTGGTCAGGAAGACATGGATCTTCCTGCCTTTATAACCTCATCTTGCATGACTTTCCACCTTACTCACTACGTCCAGGTCACACTGCTCCTTTTTCAGTTCCTTCAACATTCCAAGATCTTCCTTGCTTTACAACCTCCACCCAGGCTTTCTTACTATGTGGTATGGGACCCTCCAACCCTCTTCTCATTCTATATCTCAGTGTCAATGCTACCTCCTCAGCGAGGCCTTTTCTGTTCATTCTAATTGAAGCAGGTCCTCCCCTGTTATTCTCTCACAGCACACTTCATGGCTCTTTGTAAACATACACTTACTTATATACTGATTGTCTCTGCCATTAGACTATAAGTTACATCAGGGCCGGGACACTATTTTTTTTACTGTCATATACCCAGCATCTAATACACAATACCTTATATAAACTAGTAACTCAATAACATCTTTGAAGGGAATGAATGAATAAACAGTCATCATTTCCTTTTGAACTTGCCAATAACCTATGCAATAAGGAGAGTCACACAGCAGGTAGTAAAACCAAAGTCTTCTTACTCCAAATCCAATGCTCTTGTATTACACTACCTCATCAAATAGGGAGTGTTCTTTGTTCTATGAACACAAATACCATAATAAACTCATTAAGTCACATTTCCCATAAAGATGTGGTAACCTCAACTCCACATCTTTGATTTTAAGAATTTCTCTGAGGTAAGCACTATTCTTTCCTCACCTTGCAGGGAGGGGAGACTGTATTTCACGTAGTACAAGGAGACAAAGGAAACAGGTTTGGGTATTCATTTGCTTATTTCATAGCATATAATGGGATTCTACTGGGAAGCTTGCTATAAGCCAATAAAAGTAAAGAAATAATAGCCCTACCTTATAAATCTGTCAGGAAGTAGGTTCCCAGTATCTAGTCCCCAGATAGACACTAGAATTGCATTGCTTATACAAGTTAATAGAGTTACCAGTTTCCTATTGACCGTGACAATTGGACTAAATAGACAAGACAGGATATAATTTACGAAGCCTCACATTTACATGCACTCAAAATTTACTGAAACCATTTCAGGAACTATCATATGCAGTATCTAATATTCTATTTCATAAGAATTCAAAATATGACTCTTTGTGTTGTCATATGTGTTTTGATGCATTTTATACAAAAAAGTAATAGCTATTATTTGTTGAGAGCCTACTATGTACTAGGCATTATTATAGGCACAGGGGATACAGTGGAAAAGAAGAAATAGTTCTTGCTCACATTGAAACTTACATATTTTGGCTTCCTCAGGTTCTTCACTAGGTTTTAGATTTTCCCCAATAACATTTTTACTAAGGTTGAAAATAGGAGAAAGACATTTATTAAGGGTATCCACAATTCTGACACCAGAGTGTATGGGTTCTTTCTCCAAACCAAGCAATTTTCTGACACCACCTGGGTGCCCTATAATTTAACTCAATTTTAACACTATACCTGGAGAAAACATCAGATGCCACAGGTTAAGGGCTTAGTCCTATAAGGCTGTGCCCCCCACCCCTTTCAGAGGCCAATTGTAAGTTCAGGTTCCCACCTGTACTTCTAACCCTAACAGCTATACATTGGCGATTCCAAGGACCTCCTCCTTGGGTTAGATTAATATCCTACATTGGCTCACAAAACTCAGAGAAACATTTTACTTATTCGATTATCATTTTTGTTTGTTTGTTTGTTTGTGGGTTTTTACTTTTGTTTTATTTTATTTATTTTTTTTATTTTTGGCCACATTGGATCTTCGTTGCTGCGTGTGGGCTTTCTCTAGCTGCGGCCAGCGGGGGCTGCTCTTCGTTCCGGTGCGCGGGCTTCTCATTGCGGTGGCTTCTCTTGTTGCAGAGCGCGGGCTCTAGGCACATGGGCTTCAGTAGTTGCAGCACGCAGGCTCAGTAGTTGCGGCACGTGGGCCATAGGGCGCGCGGGCTTCAGTAGTTGTGGCACACAGGCTCAGTAGTTGTGGCACACGGGCTCAGTTGCTCCGTGGCGTGTGGGATCTTCCCAAACCAGGGTTCGAACCCGTGTCCCCTGTATTGGCAGGCAGATTCTTAACCACTGTGCCACCAGGGAAGCCCTGTTTTCTTTTTTAAAAATATTAAAGTATATAGCTCAGGAACAGCCAGGTGGAAGAGATTTATAAGGCAAAGAGCTTCCTTGCCCTCTTTGAGACACTCTCAGAATCTCCAATCTGGAAGCTCTCTGAACCCTGTCCTTTTTGGGTTTTTATGGAGACTTCATTACATGGTCATGGTTGATTAAATCATTGGCAATTGGTGATTGAACTCAATCTCCAGCCCTTCTCCCTTCCTAGGAGGCATGGAGGTGGGACTGAAAGTACCAACCTTCTAATCACTTGGTTGGCCCCACTGATAACCAGCCCCCATCCTTAGGTTACCTAGGGGCTTTCCAAAAGTCACCTCATTGACATAACAAAAGATACCTGATTGGCTCAACATTTAGGAAATTCCAATGGTTTTAGGAGCTGTGTGCCAGAAAGGAGGTGAAGATCAAATATATATTTCTTTTGATAAATCCCAATATCACAATATCTTCAAAAATTCTGTGTATGTCTAGCTTTCACCTCCCACTGCCATCTTCCAATTTCAGGTAAGAGAACAGGCTTTGGAATCAGGGCTAGATTTCAGTCCCGGCTATGTCACTTATTAGCTTTGTGGCCACAGGTAAGTTAACCTCTCAGAACTTCAGTTTCTTCTTCTGTGTGGTCTTCATGCTGCAGCCACAGTACTATTTACTATTTCAAAACTCAAATTTGATCAAGTTCCTGCCTTACCTAAAAACCCTTCAATAGTTTTTCCCATTACCCTCAAAATGGAGACCAAAGTCCTCCCTCCTCAAGGCTTCCAAAGGCCCTGCACAGTCTCCTGTCTGCCTACCTCTCTGACCTCTTCTCATACCATGTTACCTCTTACCTTCTCTCATTCAGCTACTCTGACCTTCTTTCAGTCTCTTACATTAGGGTTACCAGACTTAGCAATAAAAATACACAATGCCCAGTTAAATATGAATTTCGGATAAACAGCAACTTTTTTTAGTAGAAGTATGTCCTCAATATTATATGATATATTGTAATTTCTACTAAAAAATTATTCAGTTTACCTGAAATTCAAAATTAACTGAGCACTCAGTATTTTATCTGCAATTCTACTTAAATGTGTCATCTCCCTCCTACCCCAGGGCCTTTGCACATTTTGTTTTGGCTCCCTGAGATGCTCTTTCCTCACCCTCCTACTGACAGAGCTGGCACAAGGAATACATGAAGCAAGATTTATAAAATGTCTATCACAGTACTTAGCACAAAGAAAATACTCAACAAATAGTATAAGTAATAATCCAAAGCTTTCTACTCATGGCTTATCTTTTATACTACACGAATTTTGGCAGCATCTACATTTTGTCATTTTAAATAAGTCATTCTCAAAGCTCTTGGGTTTTTTACAAGAGAGCTGGTAAATAGCAATACAGATACATAACATATAGTATTTCCCTTACCAAGTACTTTAACATATGTGATTTCAATTTGG
Source organism: Balaenoptera ricei (assembly GCF_028023285.1). NCBI lineage: Eukaryota > Metazoa > Chordata > Mammalia > Artiodactyla > Balaenopteridae > Balaenoptera > Balaenoptera ricei. The sequence goes on along the minus strand of NC_082660.1, from coordinate 62,114,549 downwards.
TCTTCACAGTAATTCTGTAACATAAATAAACATTCATAGTATGATGAAGGAATAACCAAGTAACTTCTAAGTCACACAACTGATAAATAGTAAAATCAGTAATCAAACCTAGGCCATCTAGTCTCAAAAACTAAAATTTTGCAGTTACATGGTATTGCCTCCCCACCCATTATCAGTCTGTGGCAGATCTATACTACTACTACTACTAACAGCAATAATAACAGTAGTCAACAGTAATAACCACAACAGCTAACACTTATTGAACACTTTCTGTGAACTTTTCTAAGGGCTTTGCATGTGTTATTTTATTCTCATAACTACCTTATGAGGTAGATAGCCTGTTATTATTCCCACTTCTCATATAAACTTTAAGCCTAGGTTTCCTTAAGTAACTTGTTCGAGGTCACAAAGCTAGTGTCAGAACACGGATTCAATGCCATGCAGTTCAGCTCTGAAGTCTGAGCTCTTGTCCTCTCACAGTCCACATGGAAAGCACCCATGGAAGTCCTGCCATAACTCTTTCTACACCATTATCGATACACGTGCATACATCTGAGCAACAGCCTATCTTTCTATGAAGATGGCACCAATCCCAGTTCTGCTATTTACTGTCTGTTATTTAATCTCTCGGAGCTTGTTTCCTCATCTGTAAAATGAGGATACCTACTTTGCAGGGAAATTGTGAAGACTGAATTAGAATATATGTAAATCTCTTAGTCCAATGGATGGCACTTAGCACGTGGTAGACCCTCAATGATCCAAATCCCTCTAATCCTCCTGACAGGCCTGGTATTAGTGCAGAGTAGTTACAGAATCATGGTGATACTGATTTTCTTCCTTTCAGACCTAAGAAGCTGCCTGCCAGATGCCTGCTTTCCCCCCTCCGCTTTACCATAAACTCCTAATTTTCTCCTTTGACATCCTAGGAACAGTGTTCATCTAGCCTTTGTCTCTGGGGTGTCAGATATAAGGGAGCCAGTCTCAACAATTTAGGAGTAGGGAAGATGGCTGTGCTTTCTTGTGTGTCCCCCAGTTGAGAGCCATTCAATTCAAGGTAACTCCATACAGACACCAACCTGTGGCTTGTATCTGAAAAGAGACCCACCCAATTATAGTACCTGTTTAATATGCACCATTTAATTTATTCATAGGAGTTATGCAATTAATATGAATATTTTAAATAACTATCATTTCTCACACACTTTTTGCCAGGCAGTATGCTGAATGTTTTACATATATTATTTCATTGAATTCTTCAAAAGTCTTCTGAAAGAAGTTATTGCTTATTTATTCAACAGTGAATATTATTGATTATAAATTAATTATTGATTGTTCTAAATACTAAGAATATAATAATAAACAAAAGGGACAAAAATTTCTGCCCTCCTGGAGTTTACTTTCTACTGTGGGGAGGTATCAGAATGCTTGAGTAACCCACTGATTATCACCTAGTAAGTAACAAAGCCAAGGTTCAAAAGCAGATCTATAAATGAAATAGAACGCCTAGAAATAAATCCTTGCATGTAGAGTCAACTGATTTTTGACAAGGGTGCCAAAACCATCCAATGGGGAAAGGACAGTCTTTTTAACAAATGGAAAACTGGGGGCTTCCCTGGTGGCACAGTGGTTAAGAATCCGCCTGCCAATGCAGGGGACATGGGTTCGAGCCCTGGTCCGGGAAGATCCCACATGCCATGGAGCAACTAAGCCTGTGTACCACAACTACTGAGCCTGTGCTCTAGAGCCCGTGGGCCACAACTGCCGAGCCTGTGCACCTCAACTACTGAAGCCTGCGCACCTAGAGCCCGTGCTCCACAACAAGAGAAACCACTGCAATGAGGAGCCCGCACACCACAACAAAGAGTAGCCCCGGCTCGCCACAACTAGAGAAAGCCCGTGCGCAGCAACGAAGACCCAATGCAGCCAAAAATAAATAAATAAATAAAATAAATTTATAAGAAAAAAAATGGAAAACTGGATATCCATATACAAAATAATGAAGTTGGACACTTACTTTATAGCATATAGAAAAAATTAACTCAAAATGGAGCAAAGGCCTAAGTGTAAGAGCTAAAACTATAAAACTTTTAGATGAAAACATAGGAGAAAAGTTTCATGACATTGGATTTGGTAATGATTTCTTGGCTATGACACCAAAAGCATTGTCAACAAAAGAAAAAAATAGATAAATTAGACTACATCAAAATTAAAAACTGTTCATCAAAGGACACTAACAACAGAATAAGGCAACCCATAGAATGGGAAAAAATATTTGCAAATCATATATCTGATTATAGGAGTTAATATCCAAAATATATAAAGAATTCTTACAACTAACAACCAAAAAAACCAAAAAACCAATTAAAAAATGGCCAAAGAACTTGAATAGACATTTCTCCAAAGAAGATATTACAAGTGACCAAGAAGCACAAGAGATGATGCTGAATGTGCCGCTAATAATTAAGGAAATGCAAATAGAAACCACGAGGAGATACCACTTCACACACATTAGAATGACTACTGTCAAAAAAAAAGAAAGAAAAAGAAAAAGAAAATAACAAATGTTGGCAAAGATATAGAGAAATTGGAACCCTTGTGCGCTGGGGGTAGGAATATAAAATAGTACAGCTGCTAGGGAAAACCGTTTGGTGATTCCTCAAAAACTTAAAAATAGAATTACCATATGATCCAGCAATTCCACTTCTGGGTATATACACAAAAGAATTAAAAGCAGGGACTCAAATAAATATTTGTACACCTATATTCATAGCAGCATTATTCACAATAGCCTAAAGATGGAAACAATCTAAGTGTCTATCAGTGGATGAATAAACAAATGTAGTATATACATACAACAGAATATTATTCAGCCTTAAAAAGGAATAAAATTTTGATGCATACTACAACAAGGATGAACCTTGAGGACAATATGCTAAGTGAAATAAGCCAGTCACAAAAGGACAAATACTGTATGATTCCACTGATATGAGGTATCTAAAGTAGTCAAACTCACAGAAACAAAGTAGAATGATGGTTGTCTGGGAGGAGTGGACAATGGGGAGCTACTGTTTAATGGGTCCAAAGTTTCAACTTGCAGGGATGAAGACATTCTGGAAGTGAATAGTGATGATGGTTGCACATTGTGAATGCACTGAATGCCACTGGATTGTATACCTAAAAATGGTTAGAATGTTAAATTTTATGTTTTGTATATTTTACCACAATAAAAAAATAAACAAAAAAGCAGATCTACGACTCTTCTACCTATATCTTATCTCCTATAGTACCATGCCCAGTAGTTGCTGCTTAGACTTAGTCCAGAGAACTTTCAGTTCAGTACATTCAGGTTCAAATGTAAAATTGTGGTGAAGCCATAAAAAGCACACAGAGCACTTGGCATCATCACAATACTATTTGAGAAAATCATTTACTTCGTTATCAAGCCCCAATGCATTACTGAAAACCAATTTTAAATGAGCCAGGCTGAATAAAAACCCTTACTGCAAATAGGAAAATAGCTAACTCGACTGTAAATGATTATCAGAAGTTGTTTTTAAAACAATTCCCTCAAACTGGGGTTAAAACCTGTTACATGAGTTTCCTAATCTAGCAAACAGTCATATTACAAATACTGAACTATTCATGAATTTCTCTTGCTTGTAAGCCACAGACCCATCAGATGGAAACACTGGCTGTTTCTGGTACATCATGATTATTTTTTTGTCTTCTCTCCTTTTTTGTTTAATTCATTGGCAAACTGTCAACATTTTTTGGTGGTGGGGAGGGAGAACTACAGTATTTCTTAAACTAAGAATCAAAAGTGAAATAGTTTTCAGAAAAAAAATTTTTTTTTGGTTTGTATTGATTTTTGGAAGGGGAGGCAGAACCTAAAGTACTAAGACAATAGAAATGTTTTTTAAGCTAAATCCCATGTGATAGCTGTAACCGTCATATTATGGGCAAATGTTGTCTAACGTTGGAAATGTGCCACTTTACACTATTGGTAGCCTTTTTTCATTACCACCATCACCACCACCACCACCACAACCACTACCAAATTTCATCTAATCAAGACTGACCAAGATTTTCCCCCTTTGCTTTTTCACCGTCTCTTCAGTACAGCACAATGATAATTAAAACAACACTACTACTACTACTGTTAGTTAACATTTAGTGAGCACTTACTATATGCCAGGCACTGTGCTATAAGGTTCAAATGCATTTCCTCTTTGATTACCATAAAAGCTTTATAGAGTAGATATCTTATTATTTTTTATTTTATACATGAGGAAATGGAGAAGAGTAGTAGGAGATTAGTAGTAAATGGCAGAGCTGGGATTCAAATCCTGATTTCAGGCTGCCAAGCCCATGTATCTAAGTACCATGTAGACTACCTCCCCACAACACTCCACTTAGAATGAAAAATCTTTTTACAACACTATGTTCCAACCTCAGTCTTCAGATTTTATATCCACGAATCCATTACAGAATTCAAGCTCATTAATTAAGCAGCCAGAAACAGTGTAACTCATCTATCTGATATGGGTCTTTCCCAAAGCAGCTGGATCACCACTCCTTTAGCCCAGATCCTAGGAGCAACTCAAGAGTCTTTGTTCTCTAATTCCTTCTTTTCTTTGACTCCACACCAGAAAAAGTGCTCAGTTCTCTGAAGAATGAAACCTCCCATGTGTTAATGGAAGGCAATGAGAAAACAAAGTTCTACATATAGAATTGCCCCTTAGTCAGTCATTTCCTAGTTTATTTCTTCTTTATGTTGAAGTACACCTGTAGACTACTTGGCATGCATAATTTCTGCACTTTTGTATACGTATGTTCTTTATACTTTTTCATCCCATCCGCATTGAATATCCTTGAGCAACCATTTGTCACTAATGCTTTAGAATTGACCTGCTTTAACGCAGAGGGCCTGGACAAGACAGTCTCTTCAAATTCTCCTCAGTTCTACTATTGTGTGATCTCCCAGGGCAATGTTAAAAAATTGCTGATTGAAAAGTTTGTTTGTCCCATCCTTCCAGTCCCTTGTCCCACTTGTAACAATGCCACAACCTTGCAACAGCCTACTGAAGCAAAATGGAAAAAATGAGATGGCATGTCTGACAGAGCACAGTTCATCTTCTTTTGTTCACCTCACACAAGCCCAGGTCCCACCAAGAACAGAATCCTCTTAATAAATGAATAGCTATGGTAACAAAAAGTTACAGTCTCAAAAAAGAACAATTTCCCTGAGCATTATTTTGCGCAGGGATGAACATTATTTTGCCTAGGAATTCATAATAAAGTATCACACTCTCATTCTTTCCTTCAAAAGTTTGAGCAACAACAAAACAAGTCTGTGCAACTGTGTGTACAACATCATTCTAGGCACTAAAGATCTTAAGTCATATAAGACAGGGTTTAGTAGAAAAGGCAGATTGATTAAATAACATTCATAGTGTATGGTATATTATAGTTAAGTGCAGTGACAGCAGTAAGCCTAGAATTCTATGAGAACACAAAAGAGCATCTATTTTAGACTTGGCGAAGAGTAGTCAGGGAAAATTTTTTGGAGTAGGTGACATTTAAACTGAGGTTCGGGGGGAAAAGGTAGAAGTTAAACTAAACTGGGGTGAAGGTGGCATTTGAGGCAGTAAGAAATGAGAGGAGAGATTGAAGAACCATTAAAGGGAGACTCTATGGGACTTGGCGTTATAATTTGGGTGGCGAAAGAGTGAGAGGAGGAATTTAGAACACACATTTCTGGCTTGGACAAATAAATGGACAATAGTGCTATTCACTGAGATAGTA